>NW_010407639.1:50171-70114 GCF_000710305.1 Buceros rhinoceros silvestris | reverse complement strand
CTTTCCTAGAGCGCCTGTGTGCTGCAGTGTCCAGCTGTTCCCTCTCACGTTAGATTTCAAGTGCAGACTTCAGGGGCTAGAATTGCCTTTTCATTGCCCATGAATGTAACTCTGCACAGCTGAAATTTGAGATGCTCTAAAACAAACATGTTAAAATAATTCAATAAAACACAGTATGAAGAGCTTCTGAATTTCATTCTGTCTTAGACGTGTTGACATTATTGTTATTCATATTACAGAAGTTATTCAAACAATAGACTTCTCAGTTCAGTGGCTAAACAAATTACTTCAGCTTGGGTCAGGATGAATTATCCCCGTCCTTTCCTTTTGAAAAGGAAATACAGATGTCAGTTCTGTGACAGAGGAGAAGTTTGGATACACAGTTCAAAGGCTGAAATTTGAGTTCTCCAAAACACACTGAAGATGCAAGAATTAAATGCTTTGCATTTTTAGAACACCATCTCACTACTGAATTAATAGTCTCCTGAGCACAAAGAAGAAACAAAATCCAACTCCATGTAGGAGGAACAGACAGCAACCCCTATGCTTAGTTTGCCTAAATAAAGATTTAAAATAATCCCACCACTACAAAAGCTGTTGATACTCTCAAAGGATAAGAAAACAGCCTACAGTGTTGTGCTAATTTTCACCAAGATACTCTGCGTTAGTAATCTGGGAGGACCTTCTCCCTTCTCTTGCTTGGATTTGTCAGAAGTATTTTACTTTGTCACCTTGTCAAAGTTAACACTGCAGATTTCATAGGTTGCAGCTACTAAGGTCATTACCAAGAGCAACAGCACTACCACGCAGGGCTTGGGAACACTTCAGAGGGACCAGGGCAGCTGCGGGAAGGGCAGAGACCTGAGGCTACAGTCGTCCAGGAGCAGCAGCACAGGACCACAGTAGCTCATCCCCGTCCATCTGTTTTTGTAGGCTAATCGTTTTCTCAAGCCACAGGCCACTAACCATCAGTTCTAAAGATTAAGTACTTGAAACCAACGTGGCCGTTTAGATCCACCCATCACCAACGATGTTTACAACTGGAAACAAGAATCTCTTTGAGGCTTTATCTTTAAAAATGAGCAAACAAAAACCCTCAGGGAAATAACAAATGAACAAGCAATGCTAAAAAACAATCCAGCTGACAAACCCAGGCACTTGTAAAGGAAGCAAACCTCCATTTACGGCTGCAAAAGCAAAAGCATTTGAGCTTATACCAACTCTTCATGGTGAAGCTTAACTCCGCTTGTCTGTATCTTCACGGGATCCCCGTGACTTCCAGTGCACAGGATGGTTTTGCAGTTTCACAAACATAGGTTTCAAATGTGCAATTTCGCAATTGTAATGATGCTTGTTATGCAAAATTATTATATTTAATTGCTATTTTATTTCTATTCGGTTCTAATGTTTTGCATCAAGAAAACACTTTTATGGACACAGTAATGTTTTATAACTCCAGATGTAGATCTGAATCATTAACAGAACCTCAGAAAACCAGACACTAATTCCAACAGCTGAAAATTACTGTGAATAAAAGTGAAAGCTGCACCCTATGTATCTCTATAAACCTCTGAAGAAAATATACCCCTAGAAAGAGTTGCCTTTGCATCTTTGCTTTGAAAACGAAATGCTTAGTGTTTTGATTCCACCAGCTAGGATCTTCTTCCACAATTTAACATGACTTTCACAGAAAGAACTTTCTACAACCTGTATGAAGGTAAATGGGTTGAATGTTTGATTTCAGAAGACACCATGCACAACCAGCCTGAGAACAAAGAGGACTGAAAAGTGGCTTTGTGCTCTTCAAATCCAATGCTCGGTGTGCAAACTGACGGTGACCTAGTTTCTGGACACTGACTCCCAGTTCTGTAGAATAGCTTCGCACTGGTAGAAGCACAGAAAATGCAACTTTAAAATTTAATACTTGTACAGTACCACAGGAAACATCAACAAAGATACTTTGGCAAGTATTGATGCTCTTGAGGTACTTTCGTAAAAAAAAAAAAAAAAGTTTACAGATTTCCATCTCATTGACAAACTGACAATCAGCTACAGAGATTTTATTATTCAAACCAAAGCAGAAAAATCTGTGTTAATGAGATACATTTGGGAACTTAGGGTCAAACCCTCCAACTGTTAACACAGTGAAAAGATATAAAACATCACAAAGCACTTGAGGGGAGTTCCTCACAACATTAATTTTTAGCCTGGCAGAATAATACTCATTATAAGATCCCACAGATGAAAACTAATGTACTGTGAATTTTATACCACTTCATTATAATTCAAATGACTTTTTCTTCCTTCTTACATTTTCATTGTATGATTTACTAAAATACCTCTGCTCCTTTCGCAAAGCACAGAAATAGTGTCAATGTTCATCAAATAACGGATTAAATAAGTAATATTCAACAGCTACATATAGCTGAATATTACTGAACTACATTATAATACAAAATTGTCATTTCATATCAAAATATGACTTATATAGCGAGGCAAAGAAAAACTGAAGAGGCAAGTGATCTTTTAAGAGGAAGAAAAAATTTGAACCCTTAATATTAGTCATGCACAGTTTTAAAAGGCTCTTTTTTATGAAAAGTATTTCAGACAGTCTCTAACTTTCAACATTTCTTTTCAAATTCACAAGACTTACCTATGAAATAAGCATATTCAGTACATTAAGCTCAGCTTTTTTTCAGTGGTAAAAATTAACCCACTGCCCACTCTGTTCTACAGCAAATCACAGCTCATCACACCGGACCAAGCCCTTCTGGTCACCCAACAGTTACTCAGCACCATGTCTGGTTTGATGCTATTCAGAAGCCAAACAGGTATTTTTAGCTATTGGTCTTTTCTCTCTTGAGAGCTTAGTCTTCAATGTAGACTGCAATCTATCACAAAACCACTAACCTAATTACCACAACCATGAAATTAGGTTGAAAACTATTTTCCTCTGCTAATTTGCCCAATCTCAACAGCTCGCTCTCAATCTCTTGACATTTTACGTGAAGCATGTAAAAGGTACTGAGTTTCTTCCAGTGCTACCAAACCCCAAGATGTTTCATTATAGGCAAAACAATTTCTGTATCACTCCATGACATAGCTATTTTCTTTAATCTCTTAACTTAAAATCCTTCATACTCTATTGCTCCTCGCTTTACCATGCTCACTGGAAGCTCTGGGATTTTCTGTACAAAACTAATGTCTTTCATACCTCTTCAACTATATAGAGTAATTTTTTCCTTGCTTTTCAGGATGTGTTTTTGAACCATAAACATAAAAAAAATTATAAAGGAAATTAAATATAATTTATCCCACAACTATGTGTTTGCTTCCACATGGATTTTTTTTAAGTAGGTCAAAACCTTTTAAACGAGTGCTGACAACTCAGACAATTTTATTCCATCCTTAGAGTTCCTGGGTGTGCTTATCCATTGAAGTCCCAGCATACCCATGAAATTCATCTGGGCAAGGCAGGATCTGGCCTGACTCTTGGTCAGTAGTACAAGATCCAGCACTTCAAAATAATTTTCAATGTTTCCTCAAAGAGTCTGCAATGGGCAAGAGCCGGGTAGTTCAGCACTCCTCTTGCACACTCAGTTTTCCTCTAAATTCCACCCTCTTCAGCAGATACTCTCCACCCAGCAATGCATATCAGCATCATCTCCTCGTCAAGAGCCAGTGTGTACTGCTGTGACAGGCAGCACTGCTCCTTTTTAGAAAGCCACTGGGTGAGCAGCTCAAGAGGTACCCAAGTGGTCAAGTGGAGACATGAGATTGTCTCAGCAAAGATCGGGTGGTCTCCAGCTTAACCAGACACTGCTGGGAGGACAACACAGTTTTTCAGCTTACAGATTCTTTAGTGAAATTCATAAGAGGAAGATGAAGCCATGAGAATACAGGTCAGAGTCCCATCATAACAACCCAGATAAAAGTATTAAGAATGTCTTGGTGATTTTGGAGCACATGTGACTTGGGAATGCCAATGTTACTGGGAGTTTGGGGGCTATCAGAGATTCTTTAGAGGCAGATGATGCCTCTGTTCTGGTTCACATCATTGTTGGGGGGAGGAGGGGTGTTTGGATCAAAATAAGGGGCAGGACAGGCAGTGCATAGGAGGAGCACTCTACCAAGGAGCCGCTGGGAGCCAAGCAACAAAGGCAGCTCAAGAATGGGTGACTGGGGCAGGAATCATCTGGGGAGAGGAGCTGGAGTAGCTCAGGGCAGAGGAAAGAACAGAGGACAGAGAGATTGGAAGCGTCAATGCCAGCCAAAACTCTCAGCAGCTGCCTGCCCTATCTGCACTGCCTTTTACTGCGACCACACATACCTTGACCACCTCCACCCAGATGCATCCATACGCCTCCTTCCCACAGCTAACTAGAAATGCGCTAGCCCTTACAAAAAAAAAAAAAAAAGGGGGCACAGTCTGTGCCTTTTACTTAACAGTGATCTGGCTATGTGGAACAGAGAAATGACACGTGGAGAGAGAAAAAAAAATTAAGATTCAATGCCTTGGTGCCAAAATGTCCAGGGAACAAGTTCTATCAGTCTGAGAGCACTCGCGCCGCAAGGGCTGACTGCTCTAACGCTCACAGCGGTACAGCTTACACCCGAAACAAACAGGCAACGGGCGCTTTTGAAACGATCAGCTTCGACTCAGTACAACTCCTTTTCTCAGAACTTCATTTTCCTGCAAATTCTTGCAAATTCCTTTGTTCCGATGGCAATGACTGCTGGTGACACACAACCCTTCAAAATATGCTGACCATGTCGTGAACTTCATTTGCATATTAATAGATCTCGCTGGCTCTCAAGGGATTAATTGCCTTCCCAAGGAATCACACAATCCCATTTAAACAGGTTTATTCTGGCTCTGGGGGTGGGGATGGGCACTTCATTGACTGCAATTCTATTGTTTCAGAATTTGGGATTTCTCAGCACTTTTTATCTTCTTAAACAGTTTTCAGTAATCATGGGCAGCATGAAATAGAGATAGACCTTTTAAACCAAGTTTATCCAATTCAACACTGGTTTATATTCTGCAATTATTCAATTCAAGATTTTTAAAAGAAGATGGCAAATTAAATCATTCGATTATAGAATTCTACAGAGTGGATAAATTGCACAATAAAAAGTAATTGAGATGCATTATTATAAGTGTAAAAACTAGAAATTTGAGTACAGTGATAATCTAAAATTCTTCCTTTGCAAAAATAGAAGTCTGTTGAGACAAGTTATTCTCTCACACAGGCTATTTTCAACTAACATACGTTTAACACGTTTGTAGTCTTTCCTCCAGTCAGTTAGGAGGACATTTTAAAGCACCCTCACAATATATTGTGACTGAAATTATCTAAATACACAATAAAATTCATTTGTACCAAAATCCTGGCAACCACAGAACTTAAACTACAGCTTAAACTAAGAAAATTTCTAGCATATACAGCGTTCTTGTGACAGGAGCTCATTAGTGAACGTGACGGAGGCTACAGCAAATTTGGAAGTTACTGCAGTGACTGGCAATACAAGAATCCACTTGGCAGATTTCAGATTCCAAAAAAACCTCTCCCAGCAATAACCTATTTACTTTTCCCCAAAAGGGATAAGTAAGGTGAGGAGGATAGACTAGAGCCCTATTTCAGATTGGACACTAAACCCTTTTCTATCTGAATTATTCTAATAACCATGCATTTATTACAAAATTACTGGGAAAATATGTATTCATTTCAGCTTACAATCTTTTTGCCCCCAAAACCCCTCACCCTCTGGTTCATCCTTTCTATAAATAGACCCAATAGCAGTTGAAACACTTTTGCCAACGCATAGGAAGAATTTCTAGAATATTGTGCGTGGCACAGCTGGGAACACACTGTCCTTAATGACATTGATCTCAGTGCTTTTAAGGCCCAGGGATATGCAGATAATAACAGCAGAAAGTAGTTTTAAAAAAGCACCACCACTGTAATGACCATATTCTTTTCTTGCACTACTGTTATTCCAAAGCCTCTGTCTTGCTAGTTAGGGCATTTCAGAGGAAGCAGATCTTCATAGTAGAATTCTCTGCTTTTGCTGTTCTGAAGTTATCCATGAGCAAATTCAATAGACTTCATAGCAAAAATATAAGATTTTAATCAGCTACTAATAAAAGCTTGCTAGCAGTGCATTCTGTATTATCTCAGCTAGAAAAGGGTGAAAATATTTACGGGGATAAGGAGAAATAAACATACAAAGAAAGATAAGGTTATTCAAGGTTTCAAGCATAGCTCCAGCATCCCCAACGCAAAGCTCTACGGCACTTACCATTTAACCTAAGGGTGTCCTATATGTATGAAGGGCCAAAGACACCCTCCCAACATTTCAGGAAAAGAATGCTTGTTTTTTCCCACATGGGAAAATCAGGTCAAGTCAGGTGTCTTAAATATAATCCTCTTTGTGAGCAAAGAAGGTGCATAATCCTTTCTTTGAACACAAAGTCAAGCAACAGAAAGCATTATCCTTATTTGACTCCTCCTTGACACTTTCTCCAAGCGCCAGACCAAATCTGTCTTAAACTCTCTTTCACAACACGCCACCTCTCCTCTCCTCTTGCTAACACACCAAGGTCACAAACAATCTTCTCAAAAACACCAGCCTGTGAAGCTCTCCACCCACAATGTAACTCCGGAGTCCAGGAGCCACATGCTTCAGCACCTTGCCTCCAACTACTCCATACTGTTAGTCTAGATCAATCACCTCAGTGAGCCTGATGGCAATGGACAGGCTGACAACCTGAACTGCAGTGCAAGTACAGCACCCTGGGAAAGGCGAGATGCTGCTAACGCCATTTGATAGGATATAAATATTGAGATTTGAACTGCATGTTTTCAGGGCATTTACATCCCTTCGGGCTTAACTCATACACGTTAACTGGGATTGTTGAGTTCCTGAGACGGATACAAGGCTCATTCTCTCACCAACTATCCGCAGAGGACTGATCCAAGATTCCAGAAGGGTATTTTCCCCTTCCCTACGCGGACAAGCCGAGCATTCCATACACTGTTTTTCCTGTCCCTTGCACTTTGTATCAATTGGCTTCGTTTCCACACTTCGTAAGATGCCTCAGGGTTATTATGTGGAAGGAACCTGGAAGCCATTTTATAGTTTTAAAGTAACTTTTAAAATCTGCCTGAAAGCAGAATTGTGTGGCCAAAAGGTGTGAAATTCCATGCAATACTAACTTTATGACCTCAAGAATTTCCATGAATTAATTATCTGATTTCTCTTCGTAATTGTAATAGGAAGCTCTTCATTCTGATTCCGGTCAAATTTTTCAAATATCTTTTCTAAGAAAATTTGTAAGAAGCTATTTTCTACCTCAAGCAAACTTTGGAAAAAGAAATGCTTTGAGGACAAGTTACATAACTAGGTGGTTAGGGTACTTTTACATCACATTGAGAGCCCATTTCTGCTAACACATCTATATTGCTATTGAAAGTTTATGTACTGTGATCAAAGCTGATCATCGGATGCATCTACGCCTTATTTCTAAATTGGTCCAATTGCATCTGATTTTACCGATGCGAGGGGCCCAGATGCAGTCCAGTCAGCCCGGCTGAAAGGGGACTGTGTGCTCACACCTGATTGTGAAAGATTAAAGTGAAGCTACTTGTTAAAAAGATATCTGGCAAAAGCAGCATGTCCTGTTGTGAGGCACCTCTTCACAGTGCGTGAGACTCAATGTAAAGCACTCTGAACAGGACCCAGTTCTGAGTTTTAGCTCTGGAAATGAATTTTAATATACTGATGAATCTCAAAAATGTTATCTGAAAAAATCTCTAACAACTCTTTAATTAAATAAAACACAAATATATAGAAATTCAGTTAACTATAAACCATTAAAAAAGACCACTTATTTACAAGAAGTGTGATCCATACTAGAAGTGTCATGTTGGGATATTTCCCTTGGTAGGAACATACATAAATTGCATCAAGAGACTGTGAGCCAAATTTATACAACCCTTTTTGGCTTTACTACAACTGTAGCTTTAGTGATGATTCAAAAAGGCTTGAAGCCTCTGATCAAAGAAAGGATTGTAAATCCTATTAAAATGGATTAAGGGAAACACTGCACTTTGCTAAAAATATCAAGCATAATTTAAAAATTCTTCAAATGTTACCATTCCACTACACTGATAATATTTTAGCAAAAATATAAGTTTTTCTTTTTTAAAAGAAACTTGTGTTTCAGTTTGAACATACATGGGCTTTATAGCACATCTCATCCATCCTACTGTCTTACAAGCCTCCGTGCAGCTAATGTTTCATCACCAGCAGCTTCTTTCTGCAGGTTTCAAACCACCCAGCAATCACACACAGAGCTGTATATGTTCAAGGTGCGGGACTATTTGCAGACACAGGCACCGGGTTCTGTCTGCCGTGATACCGTAACTTCAGGCAGAGCAGGTTTCACCCAGGGGCCACTGATCAGTTACTAAAAGCTGGGTGCCCTGGGGAAAGCTGGGAACTCCAGGTTGGATCTTTCTAACAAGGTCCAGCTTGTATACTGTTTTTTCTCCTTCTGTTTTTTGCATTTCCCCAAGCAAATATAACGCACAATTAGTAAAGACTAAAGGCAATTCTATAATAGGTTCATTTTGTCGAAATGTTCAAGACATAGTAGGAAAGATCTTCTCTTGTTATTTTACGGTTCTATTCCTCACAATAGTGCCTGTTGTTTTCCACATATATTCTCATCTACACTGAACTGCAGAGCATTTGATGTGTCTTTCAGAGTGAGCCTTACATCCATAGCACAATTATTTTTTTCAGATATCTTAGCTTTTGAAGTTTAGGATTTCAGGACTTGTTTTCTATTGCAATTGGTTTGGATTCACAGAATACAGATGCTTCAGTAAGAGCTGACAATGCTTGCCACTAGCTTTTCTGGAACCAAACAGAGCTTTACGGTGACTGTAGACTTACAGTTACATCAGTCAGCTCTTAATCAGTTTAGTCATTAACGCTTTAAACATTTCTGCTGGTGCAATGAGACTATTTATGTTCAGAAAATTGTACATTTCCATGACTGTTTATGGAACAAAATCTAATACAGAGCAGTCCCCATTTTCCTCTCATTTAAGGCAGGAATGATTCAGAATACATCTAAAGATTTGCTTAGGCTAGAACTTTGGACACACTAAATGTAGTCAATCAAGATACATGCAATTATTTCCTTGGCATACACTTTATATTCTGATACAGCCAAGAAACTAAAAAACCCAGCCAAGACAAGCTTTGTCACTCTACAAAAAGCAGCTAAAAGGTGACAGTCATGAAACACTTTGTACACTTAAAGCCAGACTACCCTGAGTTCTGCTGGGCTCTCGGGTTTCTGCAAGAGAACAGCCTTAAACAAAGGGTGCCGCCATACTATCGTCCAAACAAACATTTGTTTACATTGGCACTGCAAACAAAACTTTAAAGAGAGAGGATTGAAGTGATTCCTGCTTCCAGCTGTTCACTCAGGCACACTAAAGGGATGCTAGACAAGACATTGAAATACTTTTCAATGCTACAATTTACGGCTCAGGGTTTTAACACAGGCTGTAAATCATCAAGTTGCACAGAGGATATTAGGTGTTACCCCACTTCCTCTCTCCCATCTTGCAGCAGCTGCAATTTCTAAGAAAATCTAAGGGCAGAGAGGCAATAAACCTTTAGCAATCTCAGTTTAATTTAGCAATGCATGAAAGCCACTCTCACAGTCATTAGAAATAGTCTTTTACCTGTCAATTTAATTATAATATTCCAGCATCTATCACTGCCATTATTTATCTCCTTTAGAATTTCTCTATCTATACATCTACTCCAATTAAGAACTAAAAGTAATTTTGAAAAAGCAGATTATAGTCTGCAATCTGTGAGAGAAACCACAAGTGTGTTATATTTTCAATTTACTCATCAGAAAGGTTTATTTGTCCAAATTCTTTCAAATATTACACTACAATCAGAACAGCATGTGACAGGAAAAATATAGCCCTAAATCTTAATCTACATTTAAAAAAAGTAAAATATTGAGATTATTCCAAAACGTAATTGCCAAAAGCAATTACAAAATATTGTTGGTCATCTTCCACTATAATAACGTTTCAAATTAAAATTCACCAACTGGACAGATGCAGGTTAGAAAAGCATTGAAAATTATGTCAAGATTCTAAGTTTCCTATCTTTCTAACAGCACCAGAATCAATGCTGAATATAAGTTCCCTCATCTTATATAATATGTAAAAGAATAGACAGGTTCTTCTTTTTATGATGAAACAATTGAAATCAGAACTTTGTTACTGACCGTGGTAGGAACAACTTCGTGTGTGCAAGATCAGCATTAGAACCACAGGAGGAACAGATAATTTGCCTTTATAAAGCTACTCAATATCTGAGCTGTGGTCACCTGCGTAGAACATAGCAAAGATCCCTTTCACAGAAAGAGTGAGGTAATGCTACTTGATGCTAGTCACAAACTTTTGCTTGAATACTACTACACTGATGGCAGCTACGTCTGAAAAATTCGGTACTGGTCAGAGTTGAACAGTGTCAACTCACCAGTACCTCTTCTTTAAAGAGCGGAGGCATTAAGGACTCAGATAAACAAAAACATTCAGAACGATTTCTTTTCCGGCAACAGTTAGCAGAAGCAGGTGTCCAGCCAGTTCAGAAGCAGAACTAGGTGTCTACCTACTCTCCTGCTTAAATATCTTTTCTACTAAATACAGCAAAGGCAGAAGTGAGTCACTTGTTACTGGAGGAAGGATCTTGTTTGCTAACGAAAGGGTGTAGCCACATGGACTTCAAGTTAAGTAGGAAGCTCATTCCTGTCTTTGGAAATTATGAACGTAGCACCAGGGAAGCGAAGAGCCACTGCTGCCTGCGCTTCCAGCAGCCCTCACCATTCCTCACCACGGCAGCGGCAACCCACGCCCCAAGACACCAGAAAGATACTTGGCATTTTGGTGACACTGCAGAATCTCTGCCCGAGCCAGTCTCCAACCAAGGATGGAAATCACAACATTGGCAAGAAATTAAATACAAGGCAAAATAACACATCTTCTTTCATAATATTAGCTTTATGCTGCTCTGTAGGCAAAACACCCTTGGAAAAGTTTTTTTTTTAAATTAAAAACCCAGCCCCATCCATCTCCTAATCATTTCTGTTCTAACACTGTTACAAGAGGGTGCTTCTAAAGCCTCTTCTTTTTTCCCCTGGGATTTGAGGAACATTGAGCACTAAGTCTTATTTCCATACAGTCACCAAGGCATAGGGAATATGGGAGCTGAATAAACTGTGGCTATATTCGGGATGCTGGTGAGACCTGCTCATCGGCTGCAGCAGCAGGTCACAGCCATCTCCTTAATTCAGCTAAGATTCCTTGAGCAACGCCAGTAAACACACACGCCTCTGATTACGGCCAGGGAACAGAAAAGGGGAAAAGGCTGTTATCGTCTCCAGACAGACTCTTATCAACACTTCCATTAACGCACAGTAAACTGCTCCCAACGATAAAATTCCTAGTAAGGAATTTTAAATGCATTATTGACGTACTCTTGGGGGTAGGGAGAAGTTAACCCTTTGTGATAAGCATAAGTGTTAATGCCGAGTGGATAGTACACCACTAAGCTATGAGGCTTTCCCCATTTAAAGTACGTTGCTCGCAGCGCTAGCCGTTAATACGCATTTCCAACCACACATCAGGTTGGGTGCCTTCAACGTCTTTTTAAGAAATCAAAGTTCAGAGTAATCAGCATCTTATAAGCGATCCTCAGTATCTCACTACATGCCGTTCCTGCGTTTTGATGTTTTGGGGGCGCTGTTTTCTTGGTTGATTGGCTGGCTTTTGGTTTGTTCTATTTTTTGTTTTCTAGTGTGTGGCAAGGTATTTTTTTGTTTGTTTAAACAGAAAAGCAAGACATTGAACACATCATCCCTCTTGCAGACATTTCTGTTATTTTCAGCCACAAAAATCTCATTTCTGCTATTTCGAACAAACAGCACGTGCAGTTACTTTTTGCCTCTGCAACTGGGCTTCTGTTAAAGAGCAAATTAACCATGCATGATAAATCACCATTTGTCTGAACCTGTTAGTACTGATGGCTATTTAGTTTACAAACCTTTCTGTAATTATTACTTGGTGCTGGTGTGAATCATCATGCCCCCTGGGTCTATTACTTCAACACTTTGTTTCAAAATAATTTTAGAGATAAGGTAATGTTTTTGTTTTCCCTCTAGATAAATCATTACGCTAATTGTTTATCAGAAAACTGCAGGCTGCCGCTGGATTAGGAGAAAATAGAGGGGCCATATTTAAGTCTATTTGACGTAATTAAAGGGGGAAAAATAAAGTAAATCAATACTAGAAGCTATGTATGCCTTTTCTTCACAGGATCAAAATTTACACTGAATAAATAGGGACACTTTCCAAAATAATTTTCTTGACAAAACACAAATTCTAATAAGCAACGGGTACAATCTAATTCCTTTAAAATACAGTATGGATACAAAACTGACACTCAGAATGTTTAATTTACAACAGATTTTTTTCCTTTTTTCCTGCAGCTAACTGCAGAATGAAGATCTAGAAATCATTTGAATTCATAGCATTTATGAAACCATTATAAAATTATAACCACAGTAACTCTTACTGATTAGGATGCACAAAATTGCCTTACCTGGTTGTTACAATTTCCAAAGGAGAAAAAGGCCACAAGCTGAGAAAACAAAACCCCTCACCCTCTTTTTTGATTTTCCCCAGTAAATTAAGCACATACAACATGAAATTCAGAGAAACTTGGGACTATGGTATTCTACAGCACTTTTTATACTATAGCAACATTTTGATACACCTACTTCAAAGGTCATAATTGAAAACTTATAAAGCTAACACCTACTTCATTAATCCTCCATGCCCCAAATTTACACGTACTTTGACAAAAGAACTTAATAAATTGCATTAATAGAATGAGTAACTAGTTAGGCAAAGGATAACTAGTGTCCCCTAAAGCGCTGCTCCACTTCTTTCCTCTGTGATCAGGCTCCAAAATGGGCTTAAATATACAGTGCAGTAAAAACCAACGACTGGCACAAAATCTGTACACTGCGATACCTGAACAAGTGGTGTAAGCGATGACAAAAAGCCCACCACACCACTCGAAACCGAAAGCCAGCGTACTGTCCCATTCAGGGTAGGCATCTTTCCACTAATGCTAATTACCACCTCACTAGCACCGACTTTTAACCCTGGCTGGCTGAATTTGCATTTCAGGATTGATATCAAATGCTTGCTACAGTCTAGCAGGTATTTTGTTCTCTACGACATATCAGCTCAGGTTTCATAAATATTCTCTTTAATCACATCTGAAATTCAAGCCAGTCAAGTTCCTCCATTTATGAAAAGATCACAGAGAATGAAAAAATCTGAATAGGTCAAGTGATGTGAATATGCATGGACAAGTCATTATCTGTTCTTCTCTTATTCTTTCGGTAAATGGGTAGACAAGAAACATAAATCATTGCTCAGCATGATTCAAGTAGCTCCTCGTGACTCTTAGAGACCACCACTGTCTGAGCAGGCCGGAATTAGACTATTCCGCACCAAACTGTACTATGGCTGCTTCATTTAACTTGTCAGTTTAAAGCACAAAAAACCCAGAATTTGGTCCTCTGTAGAAATTTATATTAAAGTTGAACTGATTTAAATTTAAGCTGTTCTTTTCTATTTTTCCTCACAGATTTAAGTGGTAAGCATTTAGCCATCTACCCCTTTCATTGAATAAAACGCATATATTAGCATTACTTATAAAAGCTTTCCTGAAATAAGTTTATAGCTTAGATCTGCTCCTGAACTGTACATTCTCCTTTAGCAGAACAAAAGAAAAAATTTTCCAGGAAAAAAAAACAAGTTCATATAATGCTTTATAAATAGGGAAAAATTAAACACTTCCAAAAATACTTGTCAGAAAAAGGATACACAAACTGATTTTGAAACATTTGCTTTTTCTTGCTGAAATAAAGAAAAAACATTAACAGCTTTCCAAAATACTCTAGCTGACAGGGAAGTTGTCTGATCCTGAATTTGGTAAGAAAGATTAATGATAAATATCTGATGGCAGAAGTGTATCATCACTAAAACTTCCTAACCAACTTCTTCCACCGATTCACTCCCACCTCCCAGCCCCCCTTCCAGACATCCCTCAGAGACGTGGTGAACGTGAACTGGGCGAATATTACAGAAGAGTCTTGAATATGATTACAACATTTCTTCGTTCATCCCTCTTTTTTGTGCGTGCTTTACAAAATACTTTGTTTAAATAAGTATGGAGAGAATTTCTCCAGAATTAACTGTCCCAAAGGCACATGTTATCTCCCCATCTCAGCACTGCAATGTTTCACCGCCGATTCAAACGTGATGCCCAAACAACAAAGTGAACTTTGCTATCCCAGCTGAGGGAAACAAGTAATACAGAAAACGGATCAAGATACATGTGAACGGTTATGCAGAGGTTTCAAGATGCTTTGGTTTGAATAAATAAGTGGGCACGTTCTTGGTGAACAATGTAGAACGAGACGGTAACACCTAATGGCTAGCATAGCTTGGAAACTGGTGCAGAAGTACTCTCACAGCATGGGAAATATGTTTTGCATGCTAAATATAAACTGACAAAAGATGTATATGCCCACATTGTCAGCATGTTCCTTGCTGCCAAAAGCCAGCCTGCCATCAAATAGATTATGGTCATTTGGCCTTTGGGAATGGTGGCATTTTAGAATTTCAATTTCAAAATATAATTAGAAAAAGGGGAAAAATCCACAAACATTAAAATGGCTGGAGGAGGAATACCTTGTATAGAATACTTAATTCAGGATCAGAATTTTGATTTGGTATTTTACTGGAAACCAGTGAAGCAGCTAGAGACTGGAACATACAAAACATCGTGCCAGTACTGCACAGACGTGTTTTTCTAAAACACTCAATGGAAATGAGAGCGATCATTGTGCAAGCCGGGACACAGCTGAAGCACCAAACTTTAACCATAAACCCGCTCAGTGGAGAATAGCCATACATACACAGAAAATATCTCCACTCCTGTCTTACAGAAATTAGAAAAATAGTTAAGTGTGATGGTTAAAACCAACAAACAAAAGAAGTGTCTCCATACAGCACTCTGCTTTTCAGTTGCTCCATCTCAGTGATGACAGGACTATGAGGAATGTTAGCTAATAATGCACTAAATTTTTACCTCAGAAAGCAGAGATAAATGGTGAAATAGGTTTCAAAAACCCAAACAGATGGCTCCAAGTGAATAACAGATTCACTTAACCAAATATTTTATTTCCTGTATCTTGAATAATTAACAAAAAAATTGTTTACCAACAATTATATAACAGCTTTTATAGTAACACAAGGAGGAGAAAAACATTTAGCACTGACTCTCATAAATAATTCAAAAGGTCTAATTTACCATAATCACGTCTGGCATTTATCTTCAGTAAATAATGTATTAGGCATATACTGTGCACTCCTTCCTACAGTAACTACTAGACAGCATTAGGAACAAACCCATCTGTGTTTAGCATTCTGCACATCAGGCCGGCTCTTGCACGCATAAAGTGATTGCTGATGAAGCCGTTTACCTATGCAACGGAGAGAAGTGACATCTTTTAACGTAAAATTAAATAAAAAATTAGAGAAACTGCAAAACAGATGAGGGTTTTCATATACCATAAATATTCATAGCTTCCAAAGTGACAAAGCGTACCTCAGAAACCATAGGAACCACTCTCGGAAAAGAGTTGGGTCTTCCACATTCACTATGCTGCTGACAGGTTAATTTGCATAAGAGGAAATTAACATCTCAAAAGCCTTGTCTTCGCTAGCGTTTTCAAGAAATCCCCCACCATTACACTAAAACCTCTGCAGCTACCTTGGCACAACAGAAATGCGAGCACTAGTGTCCTCCAGACTCTGGGTGCTTTTGTTCCTTCGTTTGCTTGAAGCACCGCTGTCCCAGCTCCCTCCTCCGCTGGCACTGCCCAGCTCCTAACAAAAGGCAGCATACACACAACCCAACGCAGGTTTTAAGGCTTTCCTCTTCGTTTGCGATTATGTCTTATTTTTGCATCTTAAGTCCACAGTTTATTTAATCTCTTCTGGAATTTACACATTTTCAAATAAGAGAGAATTTTAATTTATCGCAAATACATCTCCCCAGAATTAACGAATGCTCTAACGCACGCACAAGCAAATTGATCAGCCACATCTTTAGTTTGTGCCTTATCCATCAGGAAGAATCCAGAACACAGCACATGATCTGCACATAAAGCAAGGCTTGTCGATCTGTTGAGAGCTCACATTTAATTTTTTTCCACTTTTTGCAATATGTTTAACAGATACTCAGAATAATGTAAGCAGAATCTTCCAACACTCTCTGTGCTTTACCTCCTAACATGATTTTTAATGTTGTACATGCCCAGGATTTCGTAATACAATTCTCATGTTCTGGAAAGTATGTTCTCAAGTATAAAGTTCTGTATTTATGACTCGTGAAATCCAGAGAATACTTTCTCACATAAATGGAGGACAACGAGGCAGCTAAATTAAGTGATTTAATGAGATTTCACACACCTTAACAAGTGCTGTCCTTGAGATCTCCAAGAAGCCTACCTTAAGCATGCCATGGAATACATTCAGTAGAGTTTTCCATATTTTTCAAGTACACTTATGACAATTTGTTTAGATTATTCCTTATGCGTGTGTAATAAACACCTGCCCGCTCCTCTCCTAGGTTTATTTCACCCATTAAAGGTTTTAGTTGTAAGTAGTTAGAATGTTTCACTTTAATTACAGTATATGTTCTTGTAAAACCCTTTTGCTGAGACCCATCTTCTGATTAGTAGGCACTTCATATATCTCCTGTGACATGAATTACGTCAAAGGCATTCCAGGTGATAGAAAATGTAGAAATATTTGAATAACTGTTGTTTCTTTCACATTATTTTACATTACTAGACTACTGAAATTAGTTTTAAAAGCCAGTACAAATTTGAGAATAACCTTTTCTTTCATATTTACATGAATATGGGGAGACCAGGAAAAAGTGGAATACCTACCTGTGATTTTCAACTGTCTCTCGGTTTCGTCAAAGCTTGGGTGGAAACAGGTCATATTCACACGACTCAGACTGCAAAGAACAGACCACCAGAGCACTGAGCAGCTCACCACCTAACAACACGTACCAGCTACGCAAGAGAAGGCAAAGCCTCCGTGATAGCTAGGCAGGATGGAGAAGACCTTCATTACAGCCTGTTTGAATGACAAAAAGGATGCATGAAAGAAGATGGTCTACTAGTTATCCTTACAACCCTTAACCCTATTTTTTCTGCTGCTCAACATTAACATAGTAAATTGTTTTCTTGACATTGAGGTAGTAAGGTTCTGTGGAACCTGTGTTGTAGGCTAACACCAAATCAGCAAGAACCAACTTCCACCTACATTAAATAAAAACACCAGAATGCTGGCATGTAGTAAGCAGCAGATGTGTTAAATGAAGCCTCCCACTGACAGGAAAACCACTATTTTAATCAAAAAGAAATTCTAGTTACACTTGCTTACTGGACTCGTTAGGTCATCATAAAGAAATCACAGAAGGATATTTTAAAAATGGAAATATTCTACAGCAGTAGAACAGATAGAGCAAATTAGATGAACCTTCTGCACCTTGTCTGGAATCACACCTGCATTAAAGTCCACATGGGGAGAGATGCGCCCTCATTATGAAAGAAGGGCCCTTGAGCACAGACAAAAACATATATTTATATGTGCTCCAAAGACTCAAATAGCAGAAAGCATAAAGGTAATTTACAGAGTTATTATCAAAGGCAATACGGTTTGGATGACAGTACATAATTTAATCACACATTATACCGTAACAAGGCTTCCACCAAAAGATCTTTCAGTCATGAATCTCAACCAGCACAAAAAAATCTGTCAGTTACAAGCAGTTTCTTAACCCGTACTTGTTTAATTTCCCTTTAATTGTCCATGCTAGTTGAGAAGCTCCATATGGAGCTCAACCACTAAATATCAATAGAGCAGAAAATACTTCCTTTAATATATATATTCTGAAGCTACTATGCATGAACTCAATAAAACCGCAAACACACAAATTACTACATGCAAAACAGAATACAAATTACATTTGTTCACCATGTCATTTTATAAAGTCACATTAAGACCTATCTCCAGCTTCAGCTTCCTGGTCAGAAAAGGAATCATTTTCACAGGAGAAATGCCTACTGTCAATTTGTCAAGTCCAGATAAAATGTAATTTCGTAATCCATGAAGAAAAGGAAAAACATAGCAAGAATGTAACAGAAAATGACACTACCAGGATAAACGTCAGGTGCTAAATAAGCATGTCCATGAAAACTGCATGCTGTAGACTGCTGGTATCTCCGAGCCATTGCCATATTCTCAAAATGAGAGACAAAGGCAAACTATTATGGTGTCTAAAAGGCCATAAAGAAATTAGTGATTACAAGGCCCTTTCACTGATAGGATTCCCACCACTATGGCATTCTGTCAGTAAGACCAAGCTAGTAAGTAAACGGGTACTGAAACCTCTCAAAACCAGAAACAATAGGATGTAGGACTGATAATCAACAGCATCGGTTTGGTGGACAAAATATGTAAAATAGAAGGCAAGAAATCCACTTGAACAGTCAGTTGTCATGCTCACAGTTAACTTTGAATACTTTAATTTCAGACAGTAGACACATGGTAGACAGCTCATTCATAGTTTTATAATTACAGATTATTTTTAGATTCTATCATTGTATTACAACCAATCTTTATCCCTTACCACACAAAGAGCACACCTATCCATGCCACACTCCACGCCACCTCTGAAATACGCTTCATACCCTCACACTTACCAGAACAGAAAAAATTTAAGACAACCCTCTATACGCACAGTGAGGCATAAAAGACTTGAAGGAGCTCTGATTCTCCTTCAAACCCTTTTGAGGGCAGGCAGATTAGTAGAAGATTTAGAACCACAGTCTTCAAAGAGTTTGGGGTTTTTTTTCCTCCACAGTATATAAACCACCAAATTACTTAACAGCTAATCCACACACAGCAGCTGCTTCCTCCCAATTCCAGTTACTTGCTGCCTGTTTGTCGAATCTGTTTGTATCTTCTCTTAGATAGGAACATGCTCCTGAAAATGGCTCTGCCAGGATGGCCACAATACTTATATGGAAGTTACTGTACAGCGTAATTGTACAGTGCCCCCCCAACTCCTCTATAGTATGATCCATATCGGGATTAAACCACACAGCTATTATAAAATACAACACTTACATCATCAAAGACTAAACGCAAACCCCAAATTCCTCATCATATTTCTAAGACCTTTTTTCCTTTTTAGGGAAAATACTGGTTTCTCCAAATTAAATTTTTAGGAAAATCTTTTTGTTTTGGAAATAATTGCAACTCTAATGCAGAATTTTGATTAAACTCTAATATTATCACATATTTTTTGAAAAATACACCTATTTTACTATTCTGAAAGCCTTTAAGCTTAAATATTGATTTAATAAAAAGTACAGTGTAACAAAACCAATCGATTCAAAACACAAAAACCTAACAATACTTATTTCTGCAAACTATGTTAGAGCGAGATGAAGCCACTGATTCAAAAGCTGAGATCACAGTTACAGGCATAAAACAGTATCAACAAAAAAACGTTTGGAAAAAAGAACAGCATCCTAAAATCTACGAATTGTGAAATGAGCCTTCACCTTTTGTTTAATCATCATAACTCCAAGACATTGATTGCACTGCTGCTTTTCAGCATCACATGCCACACCTTGCCAAAGTGTCATTCACAGCTGTTTAACCTCCTTCAGC
>NW_010407639.1:36474-50056 GCF_000710305.1 Buceros rhinoceros silvestris | reverse complement strand
CAGGAAGCATACATCTTGCAAACTGAAGAGACATTCAAAGGTCAAAGAATATTTATAACATCTCTGGACTTCCTTTTTCCAAACTAAGTTCTCCTGCAGCACCACAACTAACTCCTTTATTGTGCCTGATGTAGCGTGGGCAGCCAGCCACATTTGCCAATCTGTCTGCAGTCACCTTAAAACAAATATTAATATCAGAATTAGAATTCAGACCTAAAAATGTTCTCTATGTACCAAAAAATCAGAGCTGAGTACTTCACTAAATAATTACAGCAGGAAAGCAACAAGTATATTTCATTTTCTTGATCCAGAATTGCAGAGTGCTGTACAAACGGACTGAAGCATGAGCTCAATCGTGGAACACAGACATGACAAATTACGCACGCAGATACATACAAACACTGAAGAAAATCAAAATGCTCTAAAGGTTTAATCTCAAGTCTATCACATACTTGCCTTCACCTTTTATCAGTTCTCTGCGAGCTACCCACCAAGTCCTTTGATTATGATCTTGCAGTACAAACTGTAAGAGTCAGGTAGGAGCAGAAAGAAAATAGTGAAACTACACAGTCTTTTGCCTCACAATGAATATACTGAGATTTTAATACATGAAGTAAACTATAGTGAGTAGATAAATACTTGTTAACTAATGCACCGATAACCTCTCATTTTACCCCGCACATACAAACCACATGCACGTATTCACATATTCGTCTTAGGACGTGAGCGGAAGGAAATCTATACAGATATTATTGCTATATTAAATCTATTTTTTTATTCATAATCTTAACTATTGTTTTCTGACTTCAGCTTAAATTGTGCAAACTGATACAACGATGACACGCCATAAATAAATGTGGTCTTAGATAACTTACTGAGGAGAGAGAAGCTAGCAAATACAAAATGAGTTTGGGAACAGAAAGTATGTTAAAATGCAATTTTAGCGACTGTCACAAATGCACAAGATCACAGCTATAACCCCCAATATACCTCCATGCATCTGAAAAGCCTGATGAAAATTAACCACATTAACAATTCGGTCAGTAAAATACCTTGTTCATCTAACCAGAACTCATCACCATTCAAACAGCTCTGCAGATCGGCACTGCAAGAAAGACTACACATTCTAAATGAGATTGTTGGAACGCTATTTGTATTATTAAATCCAATTTTATCATTCGGTCCCATTTAATAAAAAGTTTTTGACAAATATTGTCAAGATTTATTATATGCGTGAAATATAAAAAAAACCTGCCTTCTTAGAAAGACAGGGCAATAAATGAAATTACAGAACCGATGCTGCAGTTCTTGGCTGGTATTTTGCATTAAACAAGCAGCTCACATATTCTACCTGGGCGTTTTAGGAAAGACAGCCATTTAAACCAGACTGTATTAAAAAATCTAAAAACATGCTCAAAACTAGTGATGCTACCAACCAGGGGAGTGACAAGGATTCCGTAGCGACATGCCACTAAACATCTTTGAGAGAAGGATTTCGAGGAACACAGTTTATTAACGGTTCGAAACACACAGACATACTATTTAGTTTCAAACACAACTCCTATATTCATTGTAAGTTTGATGTAGCTAAGTTTTATGAAATGTTTGACAATAAATTAGCTTTAATAAAGGCTGTGTTATATACCGAGCTCCTCAAGCTTCCACAGCAGAGCAGCGTCTGCCAAATTCTCTTATTCATCACTGCGAATCTCAAGCTGTTTGATGCCTTTTTAAAGGCTCATTTTCTGGGGAAGAAAGTTATTACATATAAATTGAGTTGTCATTGAAAAGCATATATACTAATTTCATTATTTTAGAGTAAATCCTGAAAATTGATCAACCTCAAGATTAAAAACTAGTAGAGCAAGTAAGTGTGATGTACTGGTTCTCTCTCTGATACCGTCACTTGTTTGAAGAGGACTGTCTCACGATTTTTGATTGCTTAGGTCTGCTGCTATTAGGCAAAATAGACCAAATGTGTAGGACGGGTCACACAAGCAAGGAACTCAAATGCGGCTTTTGCCTTTCTCACTGTGAATTTTGAAGTTCCACCTTCTCTTGCTGCTTTTTCAAAAACAGTAAACCTTTCCTTTGAGCATGCGATCCACAGCAGTCTTCAGAGAGTGCCAGTTCTGCCACAACTTGGTCCACACACACAAAGCCATTAGACAACTGACAAGCAGAGCGCATCAATATCTTAAGTTTGGCATTTACACCCCAAAAGAGAGGGCTCAGCCTATTTATGTACTGATGTTTATAACTATAAAATGCCTTTTATACACTTTAATCACATGAAAATCAGATTTTAGATTATGAAAATGCAGCAACTGAAAAAATCAGGCTTTTGCTGCTGGTAGTATTATTTGTTTCTTCATGCTCCCTTTGTAGGTTAAAAAGCATTCTACTTCACTCTATTTCACTTGCTCTTTAGAGGTAAACTTACTGTTTTTCTCAGAAATGCATAAAACCAATAATAATTTGTTCAGACCCGGGATGCAGGGAACTTTCATTTTTAAGTTACCACTTTGGTTTTTTTAAAAAGTAATCTCAATCTTCAGATAACACAGGGAAACCAAACAAAACCACTTCAGAATTTCAGTGATAAGTCTTCTCATCCTTTGATAACATTATCACCATATCTGTTTCACTTGAGAATATCTTGTTAAATAAGCCACTATTTTATTTAGCAATTCATAAAATGGTCCAGAAAAGAGTCTAGCTTAGTTTGCTCTTTTCCTCCAAAAGCAAGAATAAATGCAGTTGAGCCTGGAACAGATGTTGTGGTCTAGTCTCATTCAGTGCAGCTGTAATTATATAATTTCAGCAATTAATTCTGACTGGGGCTTTGCTCAGCTCTCAGTGAATGCTCGTGGTTGATTGTTCAGGAAGTGGCCTCGTGATTTGTTGCCTCTGCAGAGAAACAGTCAGATGGCAACATTTGCCTTCAGCAGCCTAAAGAAAGGACAAGAAATCCGGAAAAATCATTAGGATTCAAGTGATAATTTAAAAGTGCAAGCAAAGCAGCAGTCAGGGGTTCTACTCTAATCCTGTTTAAAAAAGAATGGTACAGTTCCGTCTATATCAGGGTAAAATTGAACTTTAGATTTCTGCCACTACTCAGAGTTACCTATGAAAATGCTACAGAAAGATGAAGCAGATGAACTAAGGACAGTTTAAATCTATTTGGTTTATGGCACTGGTCATTCAAATAACTATATTTGCTTAATAATAAAAATATCTGAAATGAATGAGAATTAATTCAGAAAGAGGAATTAACATAAGAGAAAGGCTTTCAAAAGTTAATGTTAGAGCAAAAGATAAGGCTAAAATACATACTGTTTGGGGGATTAAATAATTTCGTGGAGATCTTTCAAATAGGTCTCAGTTCTGAAACCTTCTTATACCGTTACTACTCAAGAGGAAAGTCTCTTCCATGAACATTGACGATGTCACAAAATTTTCTGAAAAATCCACAATTTGCCCATGAATTCTTTTTGCAGTCTCAAGTCATATGTACACTTTTCATGTTACACATCATTTTGACAATGAAGACTGCCTCACAGTGGTACTACACTGCAATAAAGTACTCTGAGATCTGCTGTCTCCACAGGGTTTGGTAGGGTTTGGGGTTTTTTTTCCTTGCATCAAATTCATTAAGCTACTTGGATTTCATACAGAAGGCTCCAGGAATTAGGGGAAGTATGAATAAGACCCCAAAAAGAATCTGCCACAGAACTACTTACAGAACTTTTCAGTAATCTTATGTAAAAAATTCAAAGTCATGATGTCTACCATACAAGGAAAACAATTTGTTAGCAAATTAAATTTTATTCATCCAATAGACATGCAAAGACTTCTCTTCCTTATCAGCTGGCATATATATTCTTTACGTATTACATACCATTCCTGTCATTTGCAAGTCATTTGCAAGTATATCCTTTTCATATGCTCATACAAGAAGAAATTTTCCAACTCCAGAAACAAAAGAATCATCTTAACAATGAATACAAGAGATCTTTCTGAAAACCAGAACGTCAGAACTCAGAAGGAAGACAGCGAGAGACAGTGAAAGTCGGCGTGATGCATGTGTTCCCTGAACAGGCACAGCAAGAAAATTCCTCATCCATCATACTTACCGTTATACATGTTTCTAAGTTGACTTGGCAACATTCACTTCTAGTTGTCACCTCATCAAATGAATGTTTACGATTATAAACTCACAAAGTGGTATCTATGAGTGTGAACATACACACACTTCCCCATAAAAGTTTAAGTTCACAGACTCTAGTCTGTGTTAACTATGGTTATAATAATTAATAGCACCGCAATAATTAGTGTCCAGTGTCTATTCGTCACAGGGGTTCCATTACTTCATGGAGTTCCTCTTTATGTAATAAATACAGGACTTTCACATTGTACCTGACAGCTTGATTAATGACGCTACAGATACTTTCTCACACAATAAGCACAGCATAAGTACCGCTGTCAGTTGTTCAGCCCCGGTTCAAGTCAATTTACTGTTTTTCAGCATTAACAAAGGGTAAAAGAGGCGAAAAAGAGGTGTACATATTGTAAAGTGTTTTTTAAAAATTAATTTTAGCTGTACCCAGCTTGACTATTTTAGCTATTAAAAAAAAACAAACAAACCACCACAAAGAAGCTACTGATACCTAATCAGTGAAACAGTGGAACTACAGACTACAAATTGTTTTGACTGTATATCAAAGATACACCATGTCAGCTTTTATTTCTAATTTTCTTCTTTGCTTCACAACAAAAAAAAAAAAATTGCAAGCAATAAATAGTCAGGAACCGGTGTAGAATGACAAGAAATACTCAGACACGGAACTCGGGATGCCTTTCACAGCTCTTCAGCATACTTAACTGACAAGGGCAGGTTTCCCATGCCACTTCATCGGAGATGGAGGCCCCGCAGATGGAGATACAGTTAGATTTGGAACTCCATTTTTGTCAGCAAATCAGGCACCTAATACTGTGTTCAAACGGTTTTTCAGATGTCAGTTGATTTCTCTGTGGCTAAGTAATTTTTTTTTTACCTTTCCAAATAGTCACACTAACAAATTTTATCAAGGAATTTAAAAGTAATTGAACTAACAAATATAATCCACAAGGACACAGCAAATTACTTGAAGAAGCAGCAGTAAGAAATAGTTTGGTGCAGTTGATAGCTGACAGCAAAAAGGCAATACCCGTTTTATTTTCTTTCTTTTATGTGCACTAAAGATGCCACATACCTTTCATGTAATAAGCAATGAAAATAAATCATTCCTCTAGCCTAATGTGCAGCAATCAAAGACTACTTACACAAGACCATTAGAAAAACTGAAAATACAATGCTTAAGTCATACACTCAAAAAGCTAAAATGCACACACAAAACACACCTATAATGAAAGGCAAAACAGCCAAGTGATAAATAAGAGATACAGGAACGCACTGTGGATTTGTTTCTGTTCAGCACTGGAAGTTATGCCTAGACTCCTGTATTGTTCATTGCCCTGAAGCAACCACATTTTATGCTGTCACCCTTAATTAGCATAAATGAACCAGATACTCTTTATGTAGCCTACGAATAATCATTATGGACACAAGAATGATCATACTGGATGCACAGAGTCTTCACCAATACGGTGTCCTGTAGCAGATGCTTAAATAACATGCTACAAAGATGAAAGCAGCACGTGTTGATATTCTCCCAATACACTCTCCTAGGCACAAGTAACCTGTGATGTAAGAACTTCAAGACAAAACTAGCATCTGCATCTCTTTCATTTTTAATGATCTTCAGTTATCCTTTCCTCTGTGCACTTGTCTAACTGCTTTTTGAACTTATTTATACTTTGGCATTGGTAATATCCCATGACAATGAATTACATAGATTAATGATGTCTAATGAAAATGGCGACTCCTTTATATAGAAACTTTTAACTGAATTGCACATGATGCTCTTCAACTCTTTTAAGAGAAAGTGAGTAATTTCTTGATCACTTCTTTCCTGACGTTAGTGATTCTGCAGTTTCTGAACTGCCCTTTCCTACCTTCTCATTCCTTTTGTATGCTAGCTTTAATTTCACCCCGCAAAGTTGTCCTGTTCAACTCATCATAGTGAAGATTAACATTTACCTTTTCTTATCTACTGTAACCTTATTGAGGTGGAAAATCAGTACTGCCTGTTTTATTCAAGATTTGAATCCAACATGGATTAATAATAAATTTGTTTCATTCTCTGTTCCATTCCCAGCAATTCTTACTCTTCTCTTTGTGACTGTTGACTTCCACTCTGCATGAAGTGTGATTCTATAGGTCTCAGCTGCGCTACCAAACTTGCTCTAAGTTCACAGGTAGCAAAGGGAACCAGCAGGAACAGAGAGGTAAGATAGCACGTTCTCCCTTCGTGACGTTAGTAGGAGTGTATCCCCTTAAAAGACATGATTTCTCCAGAGACAGACGTTCTCCACACCCGAGAGCTAAGTGTGTGGAATTTTTCTAAAAAGGCAGAGATCAAGACTGACATGTCATTTGTGGAACTGAATGGTGTTTGCATTACAAAGCCTGCAAACATCAACTCGCTGCTATTAAGCAAACACAGTGATCTAGCAGAACAGAGCTGTAATGCAGCACTTGTTATCCCGGTTTTTCATCAAACCTCCCGGACTTTAAAGTCAAAAGAAGTAGTGGACACATGAACTAGGTCATACTGAATATGTCAGGATACACTGGTGTATTGCACAACTTCTGTATTATGTGGCTTTCCAATTGTAAGGCATATAACTAACTGCGCTTTTAAAATTGCTCTTGGTCACGTGGGTATTATCCCATTTAACTACATTCCTTGAAGGAGTTATTGCTTTCGTAGTAATCTCAAGCTCATGAAAGAAAACCATCCACTTTTCAAATCTTTCAAATTTAAGTATATACTAAAATATGCCATCCTAAGGAAGAGTACTGCTTCAATTTAGTTTTTAAATATAAAATATGACAGATTTCAAAAATTAGAAGGGCCGAAGTAATATGAAAAGATATTTTTAAGCTCATTTGAAATTCTTTCATCTTTTCTGTCACTAACTTGTGCAGCTGATGGACTCAGTCCACAATACAACTGAGTTGCTAGGCCCTATTTCCATTTCTATAGAGGCATATCTTGAATCCAGAAACAAATAGCAAAGGATTCAAAATATGACATAAAATAAGCATAATTCTTTTTCTGCACATGGTCAACATCTGAATGGATCTTACTTCTGGAGTAGACAGTAAGGAAGAAATAAGGACAATAGAAAATATTAAACCAGGACTGAGCAGAACAAAGCACTATGATGTGACCAAACACAGAATGTCTGATGTGTGCAAGCAGAACTGTCTCTTGATACT
The DNA here is from genome assembly GCF_000710305.1 of Buceros rhinoceros silvestris. NCBI lineage: Eukaryota > Metazoa > Chordata > Aves > Bucerotiformes > Bucerotidae > Buceros > Buceros rhinoceros. The sequence continues at coordinate 42,669 of NW_010407639.1, read as the reverse complement.
GCAACTCAAATTCGACAGCTGAGAAAGTCTGAGAACAGCAGTTCTCGGTAAGTGCTGCTCTAAGCTGTCCAGCAGCATGTACATTTCTCTGCCTTTCCCCAGAGATTACATGTTAAAATTTAAGAGGAAACAACAGCAACATTAAAAGAAACACTTAGGGAATATATATACACACACGTGCTCAAACACACACACACACACTCTTTTTAAAAGGAAAACAGTTTGGTTTGCCTTAGCAAAGATTTGTTAATTTCAATCAAGCACTGCAAGCTTTATCAGCTTCTGATGCACAACACAGAACAAAAATGGGATAAATGGCATAAATGCATTTTGGGGAAGAATTATATTTAGGGGGAAATTACTAATTGATTCAAGATAAGATTTAGGAAGCCCTGCTAATGATTAGCCCTTGAAGCTCTTTCCATCTCAAATCATCTTGGAATTGTGGAAATATCACTCTGATATCTGTTATCCCTGGCAGAGCTATCCGTACCTTACAAAAGATTGCTTCCATTGAAGTTTGCTCAATGCGATCTCTAATTATTGCAATGCTAGAGTCTCAGATGTCTGAACTATTTCAGTTGCTATAACAACTTAGCTCAACGACTGTACCACAAGCCTTTCTTAGAAATATATAAATATGTATTTTCAGCAAGATTAAAATTCCATTGGCAAATGATGAACACTGACAAATGGAACAATCCAAGTGCATAGTCTGTATTCTGCCCTGCAATTTCAAGTTACATTTCCTATGTTCTGCCACTATCCACCTTCGATGCCAACAGTCATGTTTCTTGGGCTCTCCGATACCCATTAAGGGAAAACTGCTTTTCATCCTGTAGCATCTCTTCTTTAAGAGCTCCAATTTCACAGCAAGTATGAAGGGTAAAGTTTTTCTGAGCATTAGTAATCACCTCCTTACGATGGAAGCCACTTCACAGTGGACCTGTAACACTGATCTGATTGGGGGCAATTATTTTGGAAATAACAAGCCTGTACTGCAAAATCATTTTTCTTCCCATAATATGCTACATAAAATGTTCTCTAAATTTGGTCCCACTAAGCTTCCACAAAAACTTAAAAGAGATTCTTGATCTATAATGTAACACAATACTAAGCTTGGAGCACACCAAAGCTACTGTCTGTCTCTAGTAACAAGAAGTTCCTCTCCAAAGAGGGCAAACCAGCAATAACTCCCAGGCAAAACTGGGGTCCTTCTCATTCCACCCACACCCCTCCTCCCCAGGCAGAATGTATTCAGAAACATAAAAGCAAAAAACAAAAAACTACTTTTCTGAAGTTGAATGGTAATCCATTAGAGACAACAGCTTTTCAGAACAGTAACATTTTCTGAGAAGTTGAGTTATTCCTGATAACAGATCCTTCTGCACAGTCCAAAATATGAAATAGTATATCAACTATTTACAGTGAAATAAATCTTTATGGCCTAGTACTCAAGAGAGCAAACAAATATGGCTAAGATTAGCTTTGCAAATACAATTGATTTGAAAAGCCTTTTCCAAATTTTGAACCGTGTGAGATGAGCTGAAGCCCTTTGCTACTTTCTCAGCACTGACCCTAACAGACTGCTTTCAAGTTTAATCCCTTTCTAAGACTGTGGCAGAGGATGTGAGAGTGGCTGTGCTTTATACTTTTCAAACACCTTCCCTCGATTTTCAGAAAGTACTTTACAAACATTAGCGTGCTCATATCCACAAGACAGATAAGGGAAAAATAACCCAAGAGAAGTAACTTGTACAAAATCCTTCTAGCTGAAGCTGCGGTCATTGCCTTAACACCAGCCAAGAGATCTTGTTCTTCTGACTCAAGACAGAATAAATTATGACAAGAAGGAGGCAAAAAAGTGTACGCCCATGAGGGGAGAGCAAAACGCTGGAAGGAGGAGCAGCACCTGGGTGTACCTCTTTTGCATGTACCACCTTCCGTCGTCCTCCTCCAAAAAAGAAAAAAAATCGAAACAAAAAGCCCAATGCTTCAAAGCAAACATTACTTTTCTCTCATATATTGAAAAAATTACCGTAAACTCGAGTTACTATTCCATTATGCAATTATTCCAGGACAATAAAACATCATACTCTACAGAGTTTGACAGAAATTAAACTGCAATGAAATAAAAAAGAGCCTCTAATTCAAGATTTTAATTTAGAACCAAAAGAATAACTCCAAATTTAAAATCTGTTGAAAAAAGCAACTTCTAGATCTAAATAAAAACCTCAAAAAAAGTTTGAAAAAATGTAACTGTAAAATAATTAAAAACGTAGAATGGAAAATACTTTTCTTTCTAAATGCAAAGCCCATTTTTGCAGAAGAGTTCCCTCTTTATCAGCCATATTAACAAATTAGTGAGTTTATCACAATGCCCTCTTCCTGCTCTGAATCAATAGGCATAGCAGGTGTATATAATCCTAATTTATTCTTAATAAAATTGGCAAGGTTGATAATGCTGATGCTAGATTCTTCCTGTGCACAGCACAGCAATACACATACGAGCCAGGAACTCCTTTCCTAGCAGCCTGATAAATTCAGTAACCATTTTCGTTTCCAGAATCCAGCATACAGCACCACAACAAACTAAAGAGCATGGTGGGTGCAGGGGTGTGTCCACCTACCGAACAAACCCCGAAACATCTCGGGTGATGTGGTGGTGAGGAAACAGAAGTGAGGAAGAGACTCCCTGAAGCTACCAAAGCATATGATTTTATAATTTATTTCAGTTACTCCGTAACAGCTGATCTAAACAATACTTTAACCGGCATGGTCTCCTTTCTGTTGTTAATGACGATTGCTGAATTTAGCCACAGCATTTTCAAGATATAATTCTAGACATCCAGATACTTTTCATTTTTATTCACAGGTTTTCAAGGTGAACAGCTAATAACCTACAAGAAGGTAAATTACTCACTTAAGAATAATGGTATTGAGTGTAAAGTGTAATAACTTAGTGCTGTAATCCCTCATAGGATGGATATATGGGTGAATGAACAAGAGAGGAGAAAGCTGCCAGTGGTCTCTGGGACACACAGACACACACGGTACCGCAAAGTGACCTTTTCAGCCTCGAGCTTACCCTTTGGAATCAAAGGCAGTACAGACTACATCCATGCACAGAACTTGCACGTACTCCTGCACTTCAGCTCGCCCATCTAGCAGCTAACAGCCGCGGACCATCGACATCCACAGAGAGCTGTCCAGTGCCACCGCCCTGAACAGGGACGACTCCGCCTGAGCAGGACCCGCTCCACCATTCTTAGGTTTTCTTTTTCTGACCAGCTGAGAATAGCATTTTCACCAAGCAAATTTTGAACTTGACAGGAAATTTAAGAATCTGATTCAAAGTCCATCACAGTCACATGATTTTCACTGACTTCAATATCCTTGGATGAAGTCCATAAATGGTTTAAGAGGATGTTTCTCCATTTTCTTTCAGAAAATTAGTACTCTGCATCCTCTAAAATCTCATTTACAAAAATTTTACTATTCACAAAAGTCATTGTTGCATCTGGATCCTCATGTAGAAGGAAGAGCAAGCACTAAGAACTTGTGCTAAATAGTGCATGTCATGTAATCTACCCAACAGCAGTTCTTACATGGAAAGAAAAAAAATTTTAAAAGTGGAAAATTCTTTTTCACCCTCTATAAACATTCACATGTATCAAGTCACATACAACAATCACCAAACACTGTGTTTGACTATGAAAGGCTAAGCAAAGCTGTACACAAACTACAGACAAAATAAATATAATGTACTTGTATCCAAAATCTGTAGGTTAATCTTTCCTTTGACATTCAGCAACAAACTCCAGTAAATTTAAACGCCTGATTTGCATTCAGCTACCCCAGTATATCCTGAATTAGTATTCTTCAAATTTTTAAGAAAAATTTAAATTCTGTATTTCTAAATTTATGAAAATCATTTATCTCTCTCATGATATTACAAAAAAAGAAATTTTGAAAAATAAGAAGATAATCTAAGACAAACAAAAAAGCCAGTCACCAATAAATTTCACTTCTATTAAAAACAAAACTCCACTTAGGAATATAAATATTAGAAGGAGCATTCATAATTTTCAGATTGCTTTGTATAAAGATTTAGATTTCTACTGTACATTTCAAGAGAATATTTTTCGTAGGAATTTGAAAAGAAAGTTATGGAGTTTTCACTGTTTCATTTTTCAAATCTAGTATTTTCCAGGATGAAGAAATTGGCATAATAATAAATCTGTTTGGCATATGTTTTTCACAATGTTTTCACTAATACTTCTCTTTGAATAGAGGACACCATTTTTCAATCTGTAACCAGATGTGAAATCTCTCTAACATGAAATAATTTTCATATACTTCAGGAATAATGTTCAGGTCATCTTTAACTGTAGTGAGGAAACCAGTGCATCCCTGGTAGACACTTACACATCAAAAGGGAACATCTTATCTGTAGCAGCTAACGGCCCCTGAGAAGACCTAATAGCAGTTCTGAGGTATTTCATTTACTTTTTAAGGTTAACCCAGACATAAATTCCATTAGATATGGAGCTTCATTTTCCCCTGTCCTCCAGGGAGTCAATTTTCAGGTTTTTATTTTGAAAGGTGACAAGTATCTTTTATTCATTTCAGCTTTAGGGCTTGTAAAGCTATTTGGGGAAATGGCAGTAAGAACACTTGAAGAGCATCCACCAGCTGGTCACAACCTCGCCTGTGAACAAAGTGCGATGCTCACTCTCTTCTGCTTTGTCAGTCATCCACATTGACAAACGCTCAGCTAGGGTACTCGAGTGTTTCTCGGGTTCGGAAACTGCAGGAAAAAATGTATACTCAATTGTTTCATACAGAAGTTAGTTTGCAGAAGGAGAGCAGTGGAGACTCTGGGGGCTTAAAGGTCAGGGGATCTCCCAAATAAGACCTGTTCTCACACACCCCCCAAGGGTAGTTTACCATCATTGGACTGTAGACTAGCCAGAGTCCACTGCTTCTCTCCCTACGAGAAGGAATTCTTCCTCGCCTTTTACGTAAATTAATCTGACTGTAAAATTGTCTGCCCCAGGTTTTCTGCTGGAATACTACATGTCTCCTTATCCTCTAATAGCTGTCCCTAATAGGAATGCCAGAATAACAGACCTAGATGTAGTTAGGAATTTGCAAGTCGGCTTTCCTTCTCAGTTGTAACTCTCAAAGCAGAGGAGATAGCCTAAGCACTTTCAAAAACCCATTCTTCCCCTTCTTCACCCTCTTTCCCATCCACTTCCTACTAGCGCAAAATGCTGAATTACTCACATGGATACTTCTCACTGAGAGAAGGGGTATGAAAATTATTTCAAATGTTTTCAGTTACTTTCTTACAGAGGGATCGATTTCTAAAAAGAGCATAGGGTACATGTTATCAGGGTATTCAGTACACCAGAGCATTTCAAGAACTCCGTGTAATGAGTTTCCCCGGTTCTCTCTGAAGAGTGAGAAACTACACAAGTCTAAAGATGTCCAGAATTAACATTCCACTTAAGCTGATCTTGTTCCATTTTGCAACTGTGATGTATATCAAGCATATACATTACAACCAGATATTTGTTTTCCTTCTTGTTCTGTTACTGTTTTTTAGTGAGATTACTGGAAGTAGCACACTGTGATCCCGCTGAGGACTCCCACATGCTCGCTGTTCCATACAGTTGCTTCCGTAAAAGGTGCAGACTTGCCTAAAATTCAGCTCAAGAAATAAATGTTAACAAGTTGTCATTCTTAGTTCTTGCCTTCAAGGGGATCTTAGAACATGGACTTTGCAGCTCTGTAGTTATGCTACACTAAGATCCCTTTATGTAATATCATTTATTGCTGTTAGAACCTTTAACCAAAAACGACAATATAAGCATAATTTTTCTCTCCTGGGATATTGAAAGCAAATCTCCTTACGCTCATACTTATTCCAAATATGCAGAAATAGTTCTGTAAAAAAGAGGCAAATAAGAAGATTTGAGTATGTATTTTTATCACTGCATAATAAGTTGCACTGTACAAAGCCACTTTTAGTGAAGGAGTTGGAATAGAATAACCAGAGATTTTAAAACTCAGTCTCTGGTTGGCTCCAAACTTTTTCATGTAGAAATATCTGGAAAACAAGAAAATACTTTTTGCTCTATTTCTTCTCACGCCAGCGCTGTGGGAAAGGGAGGAGCTCCCCAACAGAGC
>NW_010407639.1:15102-36394 GCF_000710305.1 Buceros rhinoceros silvestris | reverse complement strand
GCTGAACTGCAGTAGTATGACTTGCTACTGGCTATGATCTACAAGTAAAACTAATGAACATAATGAAACCCCACGTATTCTCTGCTATTCGCTGCATAAGTAATGGAAGTAATTACTTCCAACTTCTGGTCACTAGCATAACACGCAGGTCCTTGAAGATTGCAGACTCATTCTTATGCTGCAACAGCCTCATGGAGGAACGTGGCCACATTATCATTTGAAGAGGCCTAACAATGGTTGAGGGATATATTCAACTGCTACTTGTATATTTAATAGGCACATTGTATGGCATCAATAGATGAAATTGTTCACGTTTTTCTGTGAATACAAATATACTACTAGCAAGAATGTCAAACAAATTAGAGCTGAAATAATACTCAATACACAGAAAATGAATAGGAAGGACACGAACAACTTGCAGAATGAAATGGACAAAGTAATAGAGTTTGTAAATGTAAATCTGCATAGTAGGCGATATAGTTAAAGCCTCTGAAAATTGCTGGCAGCTGGGAGCACTACACTGCAAGCTTGCTGAGATCCCTAGCAGGAGCAGAAAAGCACTGTGCTGCTATTTGATGAACCCTCCAGTAGACTCAGAACCAGCACCGATGGCATCTGGAGGGATAATGCAGAGCCCTCATCATCTGAAGGGTGTCTTGGTTTGATGCAGGACTGGAGATTATTGTAGAACTCTCTGATGCTTTCAAAAGGGCCCAGCAATTCCCAAAAGGAAAGTGACTAATAAACATCACAGAACTGATGAAAGGCAGTGTTAGCTTTGTAGTTGATGTAGCTTTATGTGAGAGGATGTAACAACTCTAAGTGGTTTATAGTAGAATTATCTGCAGGGGCAAAGGAAGATCTGATATGAAAGAACTCCACAAGGAAAGAGAGATTACACAGTCGCAATCACACTATGTGATACATTAGCACAAGTATCACCCAAAACTCACCAGAAGTCTAACATTCCTTCAACAATTCCCCCCTTCTATTGACAATGCCATGTAATAATTCTTGTTAATTATGAAAAAATAGATCTCCATCTATTGCGTCACATTCTGCTTTTACAGCTAATAACTATCTGGGAAAAAAGTTATTTTGTACAAATTAATAAATACTAGGAACTACACAGAGTAGATTCTTCATATCATGCACCAAAACTCTGTGTTTGTTTGTTTGTTTGTTTACAGTAACCCCATTTCAAAGTTATAACAACAGTTTTTGCCCCCAACCCAAAGCAGAAAGGAATAAATTAAGAGAGTTGTTGGTTTGTTTTTAAAGATGCCTCCGAGCTTCTCAGAAACAGAGGGGAAGATTTGCTTCATTCACTTCTGCTTAAAAACATCATGAGAAGGGAAAAGAGGTTGCAGAAGACGTCACGCCTGGTTTTCCTACTTGTGAACATAACATTGAAAATGCTCACTTGTTTAATCAGTAACTGCCACCACTCTTCTGGAAGTTGTATAACTAGGATGGCAAATGCTGTGTTTATTTCAGACTGTGGACACAGATGAACCCAGATGGCGCTCCGTACCCAAGCCATGAACCTCTACAAGACATAGCATTTTGCCATGGAGATATGTCCTAGGATGTTCATATTGAATTCACAAGGAGAACTCGGGAAGAAGTCGTCAGTTCACAGTGCAAAGAGTTTTCCGGATACAAAGGTTTTTCTTCATCTCTCTCAAAGCTGGAACAAGTGTTGAGAGTTTGAATCCTCAGTTATAAAGCTCCTAAATATAAGGGTCAGGCAGGACACATAAACAGCAGAGAATATAATTCAGGAGCAGGCTAAGGCTGTTGAACTTGGAGAGTTTAGATTTGAGTAACAGGAGTAAAATCCAGAAGTATTAAGTAGAAGTTATAAAGAGAAGGAGGCTTCCCTTCATTTGTATCCTACTTTAAGCCAAGTTTCAACCATTAAGACAATGGGTGATAAGAAAAGTCAATCCATAATTTTGTACAAAATCAGAACACAAATGCACAAGAACCATTTAATCTGAAAAACAGGTGCTTTTTCAGCCGAGAAGTTTTACAGGCTCACGTATGTTTTTAGAAATATGGTATATTCCTATATTTACAATCACTGCACCCGACATGGGGATGTCTAGCAGTAGTAGCAGTCCTACACAAACCAGTGATTTTGTGAGAGCTCTTCCCCAGGACCTGGTTAAACCAATTGTCAAATAACTCGTTTTAAAAAAGGATTTGGCCTACAAAGCTAAGCTTCCCCAGAGTTTAGGGATCCAGGCATTTGGTTCAGGTATATGTTTTATGAAATACAGGCCAGAAGTTTGTAACTTGGTAACATAAAAAAAATTTTCAACTCATATGCAAAATGAACCCTGGATTCTAATCTGGAAAATAGAAGTTAATACTATTTAAAAAGCCTGATCTGAATGGAAACTTCACCTTTCAAATGAAGTCTATCCACTTCATCCCTTCATAATTTACTCTGCAGATTATGTGACAGTGTACAAGCATTGGTAACTTAGATATTCACAGTCTTCAGGATGCAAATTTATATCTGACCCCTCCCCTTGAGGAGCAACAAAGCTCACCCTGTACAAATCTTTAAAATAGTCAAAAAGGACTCGCCACTATACTTTCCTAGGGTCTTACTCATGCTGCCATCCTGTGACAAAAAACAGTAAATGCAAGAAAAAAGTGCCACAGAAAAACTCCAGATCATTATAAAAACACTTCTGAAGTTCCTTCCCATTTTTTAAGCTTAGAAGAAAGTCTTGCATTAAACATAAAACTTCAAAACACGGTGCCCTAAAGGGCTGTGTAATTGCTTTATCAATTTCACAGTGATAAACTGAGAGTTCTCCTAATCTCTATTACAGAAGTTGTCACAAAAGGAAGAAAAACTACTAAATAGGTCAAGCTAATAAAAGCTTATTATGGATCCAGGGTGGGGTTTTTTTCCCCCCTGCTATAACAGTGTAACAGGTGACATTTCCTTGAAACACCTTGCCTTGCGGCAGAGCGTCAGAAGATTGAAACGCTTCTCCTGACTTGGTGCGATAAAGTAACGATGAGATGGAACTGGGCTCTAAGGAAAACCTACACATTAAGCTGAGCTATCCTGAAACATACAAGTAGTTACTTCAAGTCAAAAGTTTACTGTTCTTAAGGCATTCTAATTATTTCTAAATGTTAATAAATCCTAGAGAGATAAGAGTTTCACAGGATTTTTTCTCCTGTGTTGACGAAACACCAAGTTTCTTGTGTAAAACAGGATCTGATAGCCATGCAGGTTACCTCGTAGTATCAGCACACTGGCAGTGATACTAAAACAGAAGGAAAGGGACAAGAGGTATCAGAGACTCAGACTGAATATCTGGTTTTGCCTGTAGCCTACAAAGTCACCAGAGTCTTCAGTGGCTGAAAGGGGATCTGAGCTTAAGAAAAAAAAAAAATACAGGCAACAATTTTTCAGGAAACATCAGAACAAACTAATGACAAGCACCCATTCAGTCTCACAGAGGTCATGATGCCAGACACCCACCGAGCATGTTCCCTTGGGAGGTGAAAAGCCCTTGGACCAGGTCTCTAACTGGAGAATGCCTTTGGGACCGCAGAAGATGTCACCTGCCTAAGCACGCCTGGCAGCTCCGTATACAGTACGGTTCAGTAGCTTAATACGCTGCCCAGGATTTTCAGGCTGGCAAGCTGCAGGCAGCCTGCTTCCCAAAGCAGCCACACCAGCAGAGAACCGCAGATCCCAGCCCAGGCTGTGCTCACAGCCGCTCTTCGGGCTGCCTGTCACAAGGCTCTGCGGACATAGTCATTGGCTCTACACCTTATCTGAGAAGAAAGGTTGGCAGTTAGCCTAGTGGAGTCAAAGCAGACTGAAACAGCCTGTAGGTATTTTCACGTCCTGAAGATGGAAATTGTCAAATTCCACAGCCACTAGCCAGGACTAAAAAAGAAGGATAAAAAAAACACAGATCATAAATGTAAGATGCTTAGGCAACTGCAGAAATGCTGATGCGTTTATATTTAAAATTCGAGATAAGATAGTTTAGCTAAAAAGTCTGGCTTGCACACGACACTGGTTAAGGAGAACCTGCTGAGAGATGGAATCATTTGCCTGAAAATTTGCATCCTCTTAGGAGGGTGGCAAGTTCTGAGTAATCAAGATAGATTAATAAAATGTTAGACAATGAGCTATGGAGCACTTTGCACAAAAATATTTGTGTGTTCACAAATGTTGTAAATGGCATATTCGTAACTGTCTATTGCTTATTATTTCACCCAGGTGAGAAAAGCTCAGTGCAGAAACACATGACAGTGGAATCTGAATACAGGAACTTCTGGGGCAGCTCACCCAGAAAGAAGCAGGCCTGAAGGTTGGTGGTGTTTTTTGGGTTTGGTTTTTGGTTTTTTGGCTTGGTTTTTTTTTCCGTCATTAATTTGATTCCAGGTACAAAGGCTTAAACTTGATGATGTCCAGGTAAGAACCTGCTCATAGATGAATTGTGGGCTGGATTGAGAGCTGTACACCAACGATTCATTGCTGAGACTACTAGTCTTACTGCAGTCAGTGCAATTCCAGTTCCCAGTGTGACTTAATATTTTCTGGCACTTCCACAGTTTATCTGTTAGTATCAGCCAATTAACTGAACGTCAACTGATTACAAGAGGAGTACATTTTCCTTTTGAGCGGAAAAAAGGGACAGAGCCACACCTGGGTGGAGACAAACACCTGCTGTTAGAGAAAATTCCCCACACTTCCCACAAAGTTCTAAAATTAAAGCCTCAATTTCCTAATGAAAACAAGCAATTAGAGAAGGGAAGAAAACTCTGACAAGTAAAAAGTGTTTAATACAAAATATAATACTTTTTACAGGTAGATACTGACAAATAATTGAGTAGATCAGCTAGCCACAGGGAAAAAAAAGTGATTTTCTTTATTTTTTGCAGCAAAAGTTCCCTAAATTTTTCAAGCCGTGTATTAGTACAGTATTTTATATTAATCCAGGTTCTCTGAAAAATTTACATTTACCTGGTTTCATCTACCCAGAATAAAAATGTTTGAAGGCTAAAATATATTACAGATTTTTATTTATTTTACCTTATTTTTATTTATCTATTCCTCTTGTGGTCATTTGTGTTCAAAAAATTTTGGTACTGAAAACAAACATAAGAAGAGTCCTACTAAGCTAAGCATAAGAAGTCCGGCTACTAACTGATGAGGGTTAGTAGCACACAAGGGTTCCTCTTAGTGAGATGTGATGTGAATGTGAGGGTAGGGTAGGTAGAAAAACTAAATTAAAATTTAAAAATCAAAACACACATATAAAAAAAGTTACTCTGTGCTACAATTTTGCAGAGCAGGAACAAAATTAAGAGGATCACAAAATAATCTACAACTAGGTCAACTTAACGAGGTAAGGACTCTGAGTCAAGAACGTAAAGTGTCCAAAGGTTTCAGCTTAGCTAAAATAAATCAAAACAACTCAACATCACAGTTTTCAGCTAGTCTGGGAATTCCATGAGATAGTATTTTCCCACTACGTTTGACTCCAAACTTGTACAGAAACAAGGTAACTCCACAGCCTAAGTCTTGCTGCGCTGACATTCCCAGTCTCAGAACAGGGAAGCTGAAGAAATGAGAAATGAGTACCCCAGCAACCCTCTGATCTTCAGAAACACGTTTATCTGCATGTCTGACACACAATGGGCAGCATACATCAAAAAATGTTTTTGAAGTCATTAATAATAAACCTTCGATTAAGACTTTAATCTAAATTTTATTAAAATTTTAATTAAAAAAAAAAATCACTTCCCTCTGAGCATTTGCTGTATATTCTGAGTCAACAGCATTTGGGGCCAAAAGGACTCCTCAGAAGCAATCTCAGCAGACTCACCGAGACAGACTTGGCCACCCATGGTACGTCTGCCTCTACGCTTGGCTGCAATTCCAACCTTACAACCTGAAAACTCCTCAAGTTTGTAACGCTTTCTTTTTCCAGTTTTTTGCTCTGTGTTCAGCTACACACCAAACTGGAGTAAGAAGACAACTCTACAAACCAAGCTTTCTTTAGAATTTTCTGGTTTAATCTGAATTTGTTTAAACGGTTACCAAGTGAAATGAGACCTTTACATACCTACAGCCACAAAAATACACTGCTGAGGCACAGACTAGAGCAGTTCTTTTGCCTCTCTCACATTTTTTTTAGTACCATTTACTCCTGGACTTGTGACATAGTAGCAGCTGTGGGCTCTGCAGTTTCCCAGACAATAGCCAAGTCCTAATAAAATACCACTTCTACACAGTACTTGATGAACCCGGCTTAAGCACCTAATTGCTACTATGTTCAATAGCTTAACAAACTTTGGGAAAAAAGAACAACAAAACCAACTAAGTAAAGCTAAGGTCTCTTTCACAACATGCTCTGGGGAAATAAGTAGCTCCAGGGGTTGGTTGGTTGGTTGGTTAATTTTTATGATTTAGCATGGTTCATTTTGGACTGCAGATAAAAGCCAGCTGTCCATGATTCAGTGAGACAAAACAAAGGTGGGGTCAACAGGCGAGAAAGGGAAGTTGCAGGTCTCCCTCCTTGGAGATATTGAAAAGAGTCTGGATACAGTCCTAGGCAGCTGGCTCTAGGTGTCCCTACCTGAGCAGGAGGTTTGAACCAGATGACCTCCAAAGGTCCGTTCCATCTTCAACCATTCTGCGATTCTGTGAATAAGTGTTTTACATTTGAGCTACAGCAGCTCAGCAGAGATACTGAATGACACAAATTGGAAGGAAACTCTAGATATAACCTAGACAGCAGCAAGGCCACCATGAAGCCATGCTCAGCCCCAAACTGGTCAAGTCATCATTCTGGCTAGAGAATCAGTGCCAGCCAAACACGGCACTGACCACGCTGCTCCTTCACGTGTTTCAATTACGTACTTCCAACAATGCTGGTGTGGCAAATCGTTCAGGCTTGAGGCTGTCCATCAAACAGCATACAGATTAGAAAAGCACATGCAGTTACAGCATTATAGTATTTTTCCACTGACTCAAAGGAAGAAAAAAGGTCAGGTGACACTGTGTGACACCACCTCTACAAACCATTGTAAGTCATAGGAAACCTCAAAATGCTTCTCTGCACAGCTTCGTGTAGAGAACTTGGATATTATGGATTTTGTCCTTCAGCTCAACAAGTTTCAAATTCTATTTTCAAAACCATATTCATGTTGGGTATTTACATTTAAAAAAATAGAAGCTTAGCTCAACACTTAAGCTAATAGGGCCATTCCAGAAAATAAGGCTAAATAACTACTGTTATTAGTTTAAAGTAATAGATACTAAAACAAATTTATATCTCCTAAATGGACACCTTCAATGAGCTAGAGGGTAGATCAAGTCCTAAATAATGGATTCAATATTTTTAAGAGAAAGACAAAATACTTATAATCTGGCTGATTAAAAACTTTTCAGTCTATTTTAATACCTACAATGTTTCTTGGGTTTTTTAAATCTTTCCCAGTTTTGCTGAAAAACCTTACAGAATTTCAGTGTAAAGAAACAGAATTAAAAAGACAATTTTTCCAGATGTATTGAAAATAAATTTTCAAAGAGCTTAACACAAGAATTCAAGTATGCAACGTCGTCCTGCAAAGGGAGTTGCAAAGGAATTTTCCCTTGAAATATCAAAAGGGTTCAGGAGCTATCTTAGAGAAAACAAAAATAAATGCTGCTCTGAGAAGGTCAGACAACAAGAGACTTAGCTTGTCTAGTACAGTGAAGCACGGTATCCAATTTCACCTCCTGCCTTTTCCTTTTTCTATACTTCCATGTTTTGTAACAGACTATTGTTGACACTCACGTAGCAAAACAGAGGAAACTTCCTTCTGTCCAGAAGACAGACCAGAGAGTAAGGGAGATTTTTTTTCACGCCTTGATGAACACCACCCGCAATACACCATCTTGCTGCACTACTTGGGTACTTTCATCCCTGCACAGGTAGAGCAATTCTTGAATGTATAATGACTACACACGAGGGTGGGGGATCTGTCTGTTCGGGCTTTTTTGCTGTCCAACTTTTTCTCTTCACCAATCATATGGTTACCCAGGCTACAAAAATAAAAAGTTTGTCCTGTAATCCTTATTGATACTTGGAATCATATTGCAGTTCTATTGCATGATTTTTAAGGACTATTTAGATGGAGAAAACAAAGTAGGTACAACACAGTAGATAACGCTCGTTAGTGATAAATTGCACAGTCTCAGACAATAAGGTGCATTAAATAGCTCTGTATCTTTCATCTGATCTCACAGTGCTTTATACAGTTACCTAACAGACAAATCAGTACAAGATCTTCCGAGATTTGGGGGTGTTGGGTTTTAGTTTGTTGGTTTGAGAATTTTTTGGTTTGGGGGTGGGGGTTTTTTAAGGATGGCATGAGACATTTGTAAAATATTTTTTGTAAAACATTTTATAAAATCTTTCAGTCTAGCAATGACAGAAAATGTAAGACACACAGGACCAGTAAGCAGTTTTAAAAATAGAATTTTAAACATGGAATAAAAGAGAGGAACAAAACCATCCAAAAGCTATTGTTTTTTAGCACAGTAGTTAGTTCAAGGTCATCTGATTTCCTATAATTGCCCAAAGAAACAGATTCAATTAACTGTTTTTTAATGGAAACAATGTTCATTTAAAAAAAAAGACACTTTTTATAGGACTTTACAACCGCAGGCTGTTTCATGTCCCCTATTTTCTTTTCCATAGAATTCTGTGATGTTTCTTACTCTTCTTTAATCACATATATGCTATTTCAATAATACTATTTTACAGTCCAGAAAACTCTACCACAAGATTCTTAACCTATCCTGAATGTGACAATCCTACACTGCTTTTGTTGTGTAAGAGTACTTTGATTGCTTTTAACACTCCTCCTTAATAAATAATGATGGCTTCCCCTCTTCACTTTAAACTTTAATCTAAACACAAGATTAACTATTGTAGATGAAATCTGGAAAAACAGGTTGGGGCGGTAAGGGGAGGGGTAGAGAGAGGCAGGCAGGGAGGAGATTAATCTGTAAAATTGGAGGGAGAAAGTAAAAAAGGATTATTTTAGCAAGAAACTCATTTTTCCTACATATAGTGAATGGGTTTATTTAAATCTCACATCTCACTACTATGTATACTTCACTAAGCGTGTGGTCACACAATATGACCTCTATGCAGGAGGAGTAAGAATAAAGCAAAGTAAGACCTAAGAAGAATTGCTGAGAAACAGTAAATTAAATTAGAAAAAGAAAAAAAAAAATATTTTGACCTGGTCTCTGAACTACATGGAGTAACCTGAAAGTAGTGCAGTGTAATTGTGCGGTTTGCAGCAAGTGGCAACAGATGTCAGGAATATTCTGCCTGAACCCTGCTGGAGGGCTGGGCTGCAATCTTCTGGTAACAGAGCTGGAGGTACAACGGCCAGTCAAGAACAAATTTCAGATAGCATCACTGCAGCTCTTCGGTAGATGCAAAGTACCAGATAGCTAATAAACATAAAACTGTCTCAAAGACATTGCTACTAGACAGAATGTGTGAAGGACAGAATCATTTAGCTCAAGATCATCCAGGAGCCTTGGTGACAGTAACAGGACTTGGGTCTCTGGAGTGCCATTTCCTTATGAAATTAAAAGAAGCCACCACTGAGAACTTGGTAGTGAAAGAAACACTATGAGAAATAAAGAATGTTAGGAAGGTTTTCAGAATTTTTCTTTAATGGTTCTTCTATTCATGCTCCCCCGTGTCCGCCCTCCTTTATATCCTCAACAATTCTTTCAGCTCTGGAAAGTTTAGGGAGTGGTAAGCAAAAAACCTATTTTCATATTTTACTTATTTTTTGACAATTTCCTTTGACTGGAAGTATCAGTGGGGAACTAGAGATTGCAGAATTAATTAGAGGGCAACAGTGCAGAGAAAGATTCACTGTGAACAGAGAATCATTTACGCTTTCTAAACAAGATCGCATTCTACAACCAAGGAAGTTCTAGACTAAATGTAATCAAAAGCATTTAAGAGGTAGAATACTACTGTGGAGAGAGAGGTCCAAGTTAACAAGTGGTATGACGAAGAGGAAACAGCCTCAAGTTGCCCTGGGGAGGTTTAAATTAGACATTAGGAAGTATTTCATCACTGAAAGGGTCATCAAGCATTGGGACAGGCTGCCCAGGGAAGTGCTTGAGTCACCATCCCTGAAGATATTTAAAAGACATATACATGTGGTACTTCGGGCCAGGCTTAGTGGTGGACTTGGCAGTGTTAGGTTTACGGTTGGACTCAATGATCTTGAAGGTCTTTTCCAACTTCAGTGATTCTATGCACATCAAGATCACAGAATCACCTGGATGGAAAAGACCTTTAAGATCATCAAGTCTAACCATTTACCCAGCACTGCCAGGATCCCTAAACCATGTCCTCAGCACCAAATCCACATGGCTTTTAAACACCTCCAGGGATGGGGACTCCACCACCACCCTGGGCAACACATTCCAATGATTGATGACCCTCTGCGTAAAGAAATTTTTCCTGATATCCAACCTAAATTTCCCCTGACGCGACTTAAGGCCATTTCGTCTCGTTAGATGTGATATTTGGGAGATAGGTATTGAGATATTTCAAAGAGCTAAAAAGGTAATGGCTTTACTACACATTGGCATGTATATGAAAATCTGGTAATACATAGGAGCAAACTCATTAAAAAGGAGAAAAGCAGTTCCTCAGATGTGACATAATAATGAGAAGAGTTAGTGCCACAGAAGGATTGGCGGCAGCTCTGGGAGAGAATGAGCAGAATTAGGGACTGCACTGAAATCCGTAGGCAAGAGAATCCTGTTTTATTGTTCACCTGCAAGAAATGGACTCTATTCCAGTTACTTACTTCAGGCACGAGACTACTACAGAGGTGCCACTCACAACCAAGTAAGGTAACTCCCATATGCATTTGCTCCTGAAATGATGTGAATTCAAATATTGTGCTAATTAATTTACTTCTAAATGGGATTGAAATAATGTTAATCCAGCTCATACCTTGTTTTCATTCAAATTCTTAAGCCTTTAGAAATGGATACTGTATTATCCAGACTCCAAGAGTGTTCTTTTTTGACAGCACTGCAACTATATTGGAAGTTACAGAAAATTGACCTGTTCAATCAACTAGATCAATGATTCATCAACACATACTAGAAAGCAATATTTAATATCATTTTATTAAAAAAAAAACCAAAAACAAAACACCATGCAAAGGAAAAAAAACCCTAAGCCCGCCTCCCAAAAAAACCCCAAAGACCCCAAAACTAAACAAAATAACACACAAAATTAGTAACGCCACACCAAAAAAATCCCCCTGCAAAAGCAAATGTTGCACACGAGTTGTCATCAAAGCTTCTTCTTTTTCAAACTGCAGACAGTAAACAGAATTTTCCACATCTTTGTAAATATGGAACCAGACTTGAATTGAATTGGATAAAGTTAATCAACAGGTCAGGGGCAAAACCAGGGTTTTTGGAAGCTTCTACAGCACAAGGAGCATTACTTCATTCAAAGTAATGATTGCACCAACCAGACAACAAACATATCAACATTTCAGCCAGTAGCTAAGATGTGAAAGGATCTCGTCCTGTGACATTGCTCACTTCAAGCAGAGTTTTCAACGTTCAAGCACTGCAGCCGCAGCACAGTCTGCCTAGACAGGCTGTCCTTCTAGTCACCCCAGAAAGCCACAGGTTCTTATAGGACTCTGGAGAGGAAGGTGGCTGAGAGACACTGAGGATTTATGTGAAGAATGGGAATTTTGTACTTTAAGACACTATATTTTAGGTTGTGCATTTTACTGAGGATTCTTGAGAAGAGCTGAGTTAGCAGCTGCTTTTGTCTGTCAAATTATGTTCAGAATAATTAGAGTTTTCAGTTAGACAACTGTATATTTATAAACCAAGATAAACAAACTGCATGCAATCAGATAAACATGGCCATACATGCATAATTCTATACACTTAAATTTGAATTACTCCAACACATAAGGATAGGTCCCAATCCCCATATAATGCTATTTTCTACCACTCTTTTTCAGAGAAAATTCCCCAGACATCTTATAATACTGAGGAAGATCTACTGAACAAACATATATTTACATCAATAACACGCTTAAGGTAGACTGAACAGGATCGGTGCCAAATTGTGAATGTAGTTGAACTGTATTCCTATTACACTGCGGCTGTACAGAATGAAGGACTTCAGAGCAAACATAAAATTTTAAAAAGATGCTAAAGCATTAAAATTTTAAGCATCTGGGAAGCCAAATACAGAAGTCAGAATTATGTCCTTACTAATAGATGATTTAAGTTCAGATGCCTTTCCTGAATTGAAGTTTACATTTCTTCACATATAACTTTCTCTTAATTTTAGTTCTTGACAAAAGTTTGAAATCAGGTGGTTCTCATGCATTTCAAAAATAGGAAACTTGACCTTCTGACTGTGGGTTATATGTTTTTAATATGACAATTACTCTTCTAAAAGATTTGTCAATCACCATCAAAACACAGATATTAACTGAGTTTCATACAAGTGTATTCTCAAGCTGTATTAAACTGCAGAGGAAAAAAAAAAGAACATTTTCTTCTGCTTTTTGCTCCTAGTTCATTCCATTCCTCTTCATCTTACTACCTTTTTGTGCCCCTGTTCTTACCTTTGGCTGTTTTTAAACACACTGCAGTAGCTTCCTGATACTGACTCCTTCCTGCAAATTGTATTGTCAGAAAGACGCTGGAAACTTCCCGCCCCAACACAAGATTTCCTTTTAATTTTGAAGCGAATCCTCTCTCCCTTCCCTTCCCCCCCTCCACCTTCGCACACCATCCAAGGTACAAATATCTTGGCTGTTAGTGGGGAAATAACAACCTTCCGTTTCCAATAATGATCACAGTATGTAAGGTGCACCTGTAGATCATAACGTATTTATTCTTCCTTTTAAAGGTTCAAACATCGTAACTTAATGACAAGCTAATTTTAAGAACATTTGTATTCGCATAACCATCCTCCATCCTAATGTATTTAGCGTTAAGCCATTACTCATTTTATTTCTGCATATTTCTCTCCAGCTGTCCAGATCCCCCACTGCAGCATTACGATTACCTCTGTTCCAGGCGCTGAAACAATACATTAATGGTGAAAGTTTCCAGGGGTAAAAAGCAATGGATATAAACAAGTGGGAGCACAGAGAAGGACAGAGGGAGAAAGTACACACAGAAAATAAATTTCTATAGTAATTGCAATACAGACAGAAATAATCAGCTACTCATAGAAGGATAAAGAAAATTGTGTGATTTCAAATTTAACTGCATTTGACACTTGTGAATTTGACTCTGTAACAAGTCTTTCTGGTTGGATCTCACTTGGAAGAAAATCAAACAAGGTCAGAAAAAGTCTGGAGGATCTAGACAAAAAAAAAATAGGGCAGAACTGTAGTTATGTGAAAAATGAATAATAAGAAAGATGTACCAGGGTAGGAAAAAAGGGAAAGAAGAAATCATTTACAAAATTTCTTTCTAATATCAGCATAGCATATCACTTTGTACGCAAAGCATAGGAAGAATTAATTCTCTGACAAGGGTTCAATTTCACTTGCCAGCACAATGCCATATGGAGATTTATTACCAGCTACAGATACCAAATACCAACAGCAGAAATAAGAGCGTTTCTATCAATTTTGTAGTTATTCAGGACTATTACAGGAAGCCATTTATCTTTCCAGCAGCAAAAGAAGTTTTACTTAAGAAGTGTGTTAAAATTAATGCTTGGTGGCTCTCAGAGTTGATCCAGTCCCTGTACTTTGCTTTTCTTCCATGTCCATATGCTAATGCTGTTCTTCACCACCTGATCCTCTCCATATGCTAAACACTCCACAAGAAGTTCTTCTCCTGATCCAAACAATTTCAAAGTGCAGAAATTTAAGCAAAAAGACAGTATTGCTAGGCCTATTTTACCCAGGAAAGTCAAGCAAAGATGTCTCCATTGACGGGGGGGAGGGGAGGGGGGAGGTTTTGACTGCCTGTGGTTTTGACTGTCAGCCGAAGGCTTCTAGCATTGCGGATGAAATCCTATCACCACCACGTGCACTGAATTTGTACGTGTGACATTACAGGTTAAGTAATACCACGCTTAAGGGCTTCACTGAATTTTGGCCACTCAGGTTATGTGGCCGAAGGAGACCACCGACATAAGGTAAAGAGTCAGATGTATCTGAATCTCTGTCTGCTGCCCTGATTTTAATAGGATAATTAAAATGTGAATAGGCCGACAGAAGTCCCCCAGTTTCCTTTTATCCTTTCATATTCCGTTCCCCCACTCCCCCCAATTTTTCATGGAAAGTTCCAGGGGGATGTCAGAACTCCTCTCTACTTCTGCTGCAAATTTATGTTACAGCTGGTAATGATAGGAGGACGTCTGAAGTGTGAAGTGAGCACTCAGATTGTTTCGTATCCTGTGATCTATAATGCGATCTTTCTTGTTGTACTTCGTTGAAGAAATGGCAGAAGATATTGTAAAAGGCATGATGTGCATAGGGGGTAATAAATCTGTTGGATGCAGATAGTCAATGGCTGCAAGTCATAACATAAAGCTTTACTCTTAGCCTCCTACCAGTTTTCATTATCAGTGAAAATTTCTATTAATGTAGTACGATAGCATCATGTACAAACAGCTCGGCAGTCATACATTCTGCACAGCTGTCATAAAGTGATAGTCATTTAGCTTCAAGGTAAAGCTGAAGTTTGAATATTCCTGCTTTTCATCTTTGAAGCTTTGTCACTTTAGAAGATAATTATCTAATTTTGTGACCAATGATGTGTTCCCAACACATTAAATTTTAATACCCGTAGTATGTAGATCCTTTTTGTGTGTGTGTCTTGAAAAATCAGCAACTTAGCTTGATACAAAATCTTGAGAGTACATTGAATAGCCAAATATTAAAACATGACCTAAAGAAACACTATATGCCATGGCCCTGACCACAATATTCACAATGCTCCCCAAACATTTTCACAGGGCTTTTATCTAACAGGCTAGACATACTACAACTGTATAATTTTTATTCCTGCTTCTTAGGAAAGCAAGTTGAATCCTCGTTTGTGTACAAAAGCATGAAGAAGCTCCTTACCAGCTACTGTAGAATTTAAAGTAAAAACAAATGATGAAACATAAAACCTTCTATGAGCTGACAAATTATTTCTGTCCACTTAAGATACTGTGTCTGGTAAAGATAGTAATAGAAAATGGCTAGTGGAGTAACTGGGAGCCAAAGGGGTTGGTTTAGTGCCAGATTAGAAGGGAAATTCCTGTGTTACCATAATAAAGTTAAAATAACCAAAACCAAACTAAAAACCAGCAAAACCTTCTCCCATACCCACAATCAAACTTAGTAAAATTACTCTTGAGACTTTATGCTTATGGGAACAGTTACATACTCCTATTGTGAGAACAGGAGTGTCTGTGGGAAAAGCCCACTTGAATATTAAACAGCAGAGAGTTAAGTTTAAGAGCCTGTAAAGTTAATGGAAACTATTTTAAAAGAATGGGTCAGAAAAGAAAGTGCTGAGACCTGATGAAGCAACTAAAAGATGGTACCATACTGTCTGTGACTGAGGACTAAGAGAGGCCTGCCCATGACAAAGCATCCTGCTTTTCAGCACCTACGAGGAGTTTACAGAGAAGATGAACCAAGGCTATTTATGGAGGTGCACAGTAGAAGGGACAGACAGCGGTCACAAATTGAAATGGGAAGCTCCTGCTTAAGTACCTTTACATCCAGAGAGGAGTCAAGCATTGGAACAAAAGATTTTGTGGTATCTCTGTCCTTGAAGGCTCTGAAGACTGATTTCAGCATTGACCTTGCTTTGAGCAGGAAGTTGAGTTAAAAGACCTAAATCTTCTTCCAGAATGAGTTATTCTATGAATCCAGAAATTATTAAAAACAGATAATACAATGAGGGAAGATGAAGGGCTCTTTCCAGAACCTGTTTTGCTGAGTTATTAGTGCCAAACACAGAAGTCTCAGTAATAAGAGTACAATTAGAATTTTTGAATTCAGCATCACTGTATTGAGAAGAACATTAACCAGAGGAGATCTACTCGCACATTAGAAAGGAACAGTGTTAACATAACACAGACTGCCACTGGCACGACCTGTCCACTCTAGATTTTGAGTACACCAAAGAAAAACATTTCATGAGGCTATTAGAAGCTCAAAGGTAATTTCTACCCTCTCATAAAAACTAAGGGCAAAGCTTCAATAAGGAAGCTACTGGCAGCCATACGTACGAGCAAGCAAGCAAGCAACAGGATCCAGTTGAGTCCTGATACACTGGATAAATTATACACATATACCTCTCATGTTACTTTCCCAATCTCATGAACTACGTTAGGCCGCCATATGATTTGGGTTGTTAGTGGACCTCAAAACAACTTTTTCTTGTACTTTTACTTCATTAACTTGGAATCTAGTTAAGGATAAACAGCAATAGCCATCTTTCTGAGTGCCTCCTATACTGCAAACTGATTTATGCAAACCATTTGGCATCAGTCTCAGAAGAAAACATTTTTCTCTAGCACATCTGCCTATTTTAAAACAGCAAGATTCAAATATAGGGAAAAAATAAGGTGGTTCCGAAAGGGGAGGACAGGGAGAGAGACAAAGAAAACAATAAAGCAACATGTCAAATTAAGGAAGACAAAAGCAAAGCACAGGAGTAGAAGCAAGTGCTCTGATGAATTGATTACCTTCTAATATTTTAGAAATTGTTTTGGTCTTCTTAATGAAATGTATTGGTTTAACTCTTCACAGTTCTTTCAGGAATCTTGAAAGACAGAACAAATGGCTAGAAACAACCACCTGTGGAACTTTCCTGATTAAGAGCCATTGCTAGACCTCATATGCATGACAAATCTATCAAAGCAACTAAACAGGCTCTACCTAAAAAAGCAAAAATTCATCATAAGCAGTGCTTAGGAGGAACTCTTCCCAGAAGTAAGAACAGTTAAGAACAAACTTTACTAAATACCAACAATTACTGATAGTAAAGCAGTAGAACATGTGGCAGGTACATAAGGATTTAACATTCAATCCACCATTTCCTTCTCTCTCATTGGAACATCACACAGTTTTACAAGCCCTAGTGAAGCTATATTACTTATGTACTTTGTAGTTACACTTAACATAAGAATATATTGGAACATCTAGAAAAGCTAACCCTGCTGAAGTCTTCCCACATAATTGTTGGCCTTCAAGTCAAATGGATGAAGCCTGCTCACAAGTTTAATCTGTTATATTTAATATATTTATCCTTCTACAGCAAAAAGCCATATATTTTAATAAGATCATTTGATTGTAGGCTTATAAAGGCAAGGGGAAATACAAGCAAACGTTCAGCCAACCTGACCAACTTGTCCAACAGTAATGACAATGTTTCATAACCTGCTTCTGCTCTGAAAGCTGATGGACTCTCCAGCTTTATCTCCTTAAGGAGATAAAGGCACAAAGCTTGACATTGCATCAAAGCAGGAATAAGTTACTTTCATTGCTTATAGTCCAAAACAAAAGATTATGTAGCTCATCTTCCTAACATACGGCAGTTGCATGAGGTCTACATAACGGCAGGTCACCTGTTCTGAAAAGCCAACCTGCAAGAGTTCCACACTACTCCAGGGTTTTCTCTCAGGAAACAAAAAAGTTTTTGCTAGTAGAAAAAACTAATTTTTGTGTTTAAAGACCAGTTGTTGTTCATCTACCATGGATATAGAGATCACATTTATTCTTCTTCCTGGTTTTCTGCATATGAAGAACAATGCCATATTTCAAGTTTTTAGTAGCTTTGCTCACGGAGAGCTTGGCCCATGGCACTAAATGCACTAAATCGCAGTCTAGAGAAAATGTCCTAGTTCTTCTTCCTCTCTTCCCTCTCCCCTGCCTCATTTACATTTCTCCACACTTTCTTCCTCAGTAAAAAAAGTGAAAAAAGTTTTAAAGTTCCCCCCCTCCAGTTTTCTAGATTATTTGAATGTTATTGTTTCTTTCACACAGCGTACCTGTTTGAGGCAGACATTGAGAGATTTTTTTTGAATTCAGGACTGGTTGTCACGCCCATCTATGTGACGTATCTTATCTTTAAAAGCTCCTACAGTTTAGAACATTTCTAGTCTCACAAATATGGATATGACATATGGTTTATCATACACAAGGTTCCCAATCAATTCTCAGATCTCTACAGAGATGAAAGACAGCCACATCAGCCATTTTACCAGAAAATAAGGCAGAAACAGCAAGCAGGTAAAGTGTATCAGATCAGATAAACATTTGAGGGTAAATCATTCCTCATCCTCTCAGTATATTCACAACAGCCACAGATACCAGGAAGCAGCAAGGACACCTGGAGTCTATGAGTTCCCCAGCAGACAACTGTAAATCAGTGTCTTGACACATCCATAATGGGTTATGATGGGTGGAGTTGACAGGAGAAAAAGATTCAATAGAAAGATGAGAAAGAATAACCCTTCCTTGTAATAAGTGCAAAAAAGAATCAGTGTGAAAGGCAACAAGAGAAAACTAATTTGTGCTCCTAGCAAATAGGAAAGCTCAAGTGTAACAGGAAGCTAGTGCAAGAGTCCAGTCTCTCTGAGGACATCTATATGAGATGACAAATGTCGATTTATATAAAATTGTTTAGCAGCAGAAGCAACAATTCTGCCCATCTCTGCTTCCAAAATTCTTGCTACAGTGATCTGCTTGCTCACACGGTTTTCAAAGAGTCTTCTGGAAAAAATGCATTTTGCCTGTGTTAGGGATCTTCCAGGAAATAAACTCGATCCTCATGTGCATGAAATAAAAATCACATTCCTGTACAAACCATCGAGCAAAGCATATTAAGTATTTCTGTCTTCCTCTACAACAATCATATTTGCCTCTCTAACTGCTCTTTCCTGAAAGTTGCCTGGCACCGGGTGTTGCTCAGACATTCCTATTTTGAAGATGCATTTAAAACACACTCCCTAACAGGCTTGTAAACAAGCAGTTAATGCACCTCATGCTAAGTCCACTATAAATTCAAACCTGCTTCTCCCTTCATTCTCAAACAGCACCATTGATGAAACAGCTTTATTTTGCCTTTTTCTAGCTAAACAAATTATTTTCTTCTAAACTTGACTTCTATCTACTGTCAGCTCCAGTCTAGCTCATTAAAACAATCCGAAACGCTCCAGCTACTGCTAAGATCCTGTTAAAGACTGCACGAAGCCAACTCTGTTAGGCAGGGGAGACTTATGACAGCTTAATTCTTGTGCTCTGTATTCCGCTGTCTACTATTTTATTCCCAGATTAAATTCGATACGCTGGTTGTAACATCCGTACACTCTTTTGTGAACAAGTCTGTCTCTCTTGACCAATCACAATCTCCTTATCTCTTAACTGCCCTCAAAAAGAGTGTACTAGTTATCAACTGTAAGGTGGATAACTCCATCGGTGAAGTCCTAGGAGACTGAGGGCAGGATATTTTCAGAAAGTACCTGTCCCTAGAATTCGTCACTCTGGAAAGGCTTTCAAAATCCTTCCCAACTGCTCTCCAACTATGATTTAAAAAAAAGGTTTTTGCCCATACTTCTTTTTTTAAAGACAAGTCTTGCGACGATTTTGTCATTCACTTTTAAGAAAGTACTTAAGCTTTACTAACGAACTGGGCAGATGCCAAACAGGGTCACAAAGATGTCCATGCAGTTGTGCAAAAACATCCTACACAGAAAAAGCAAAATGAAATTTCAGAAGAGCAATGTATTAATCAAAATATTTCACGAAGACCTTTCAGTGAAGTTTCAACAGCAATCTAAAATACAACCCATTTCAGACTACAGTCCACAGTAGAAGGAGGGTTGTACAATGTGTAAACACTTACTATCGGCAAGAAAAAAAATTGTACCCTACAGAACAGTAATGACATTTGAAAGTGTAGAGTATTGATTAGCAGTTGCTGAGAAGTGAATCACCACTATAAAGCAGCATCTCTTCACGGCTTTACATACCTTCACTGTCAAGATAATTTGCATGGACACCGGCTCTTTTAACCTTGAAATATAAGCATTTTCCAATACAGGATGTGAAAACAAACAACCATAAATGCATTAAGCAAGGGAATTAGCATTCATTTCCTCTCAAGATCTGATGTTTCCAGTTGGATTGTCCACTCAATAATTTCCATATTAAAAGACATTAGAGAAAGTGTAAGACATTTCTCATAAACTCACTGAAGCCATCTCATATTTCTATTGCATTCCAACAATAGAACATATTTACTTTCAATAACATAAGGGGATCATGCTGTGCTTGCAAAACCCAGAAAGACATAGAAAATACTGCAAAATAGAGAGTGCTGATGGCAGAAGAGTATGAATTCACCATGGCTTAAAACAGGGCCTTCCATTTAGTGAAAGAGAAATATAAAACACAATGACTGATATTCAGGCTGATATAGACTACATTTTAAAAACATTACGAACACCAAGAAATTATTCCTCTTGCCATAACATTCAAACAGGAGAGGAGACCAAGACCACAGATCATTTAAGATGTACTTCTAACTTCACTGAAGGCAAAGAAAATTTTCCAATAGCTCCAGAGAAGGCACAATAAGAAACAACGGAAAAAAAAAATTTCTCTATTTTTGAGACAGACCAAAATACTGATGTCTGATAGCACTGTGACATTTTCCTCTACAGATTAATGTGCTACCTGAAAATTAGTATTGGACCCAGCAGGTTTTTCCACATAATACATTAGTAGCATATGAATGTGTTTGATCTTTTTTTAAGAAAGAAAAATTACAATACCTATCCAAAAGAATTTACCCCTTTATGTCTGGCAATAACAGCATTAAATGCTTCAAACCCACCTAAGTGCTCCAAAACTCTTCTGGCATGGAGAATAGCCCTGCGATTCATGTAACCCAAAGATCCCTAAGAATTACATGGGAAGCTCAAGCTCTACAAGTTCCAAAACACCATCTGCATTAATCCTCCGAATTAAAGTGATTTAAGATTCTCAGATGCACATTTCTTTTATTTTCTAATGCTTGATTTTAATTCAGTGCTAGAAGACACATTTTACATAATCCAGATCTATGTAGTCTCAATGATAATGAATTAACTCCGAACAGAGCTTGGGGTTTGGGGTCTTTGTGGAGTTAGGTTGGTTGTTGGAGGTTTTTTTGTTTGTTGGGGGGGTTTGGGGGGGGGGGTTG
>NW_010407639.1:0-15038 GCF_000710305.1 Buceros rhinoceros silvestris | reverse complement strand
GGGGTTGGGGGGGTTGTTGTTTGGGGTTTTTTTTGGTTGATGGGGGTGAGGTTTTGGCTGTTGATTTGGGGTTTCTGCAGGGTTTCTGTGGGGTTTGGGTTTTTTTTTTAAACTCATAGTCACATGCGTACATTTTTTGGATCATTTTTCTCCTATTTTTAATAGAGAAAAAAATAGTATTATTTTTTCAGTTTTAAAATTGTTCAGTTGGCAAAAGTTTAAATTGCTATCCAAGAAGCCAATCCACGTCTGTCCTTTAAAATGCACATCTCAATCCTATTGACGCTTCCCTTCAAAGGAGTAGTTGCAGTGTCTTGAGCAAAGAAGAAACAGCCTACAAAGAGCAAACCAACATAAGACTGAATAAAAGAAAAGCAATTAGTGTCAAGATGATTGGACTAAACTTCTTTAAGAATTTAAGTCACTATTATACGATTTAAAACTAAAGATAGATGCACTGCGTGAATCAGATACACCAGCTGAATGCTAATTGATCTAAACCACCCTGTTACATTAATTTTGCACTGACATTTCCATAGTTGTAAGAATCACACAAGACACAGCACCAAATCTAGTCGGTAAGACAAAACGCAACTCTGAACCTTTAAAAGTAGAAATGCTATACAGATTTTAAAAACTGCTTTGAGGAAATAAAATGATTTGAGAACTCCTAACACAACAAAGAAGTTGTTGCAAGAAATAGGCAGATGCAGACTACAGACCGCTTGAGACCAAGGCAGTCAGTGCTTACATAACAGTGAAGACTGTTAGACGACTTACATAAGAAAAATCTGAGATAGCTTAAACAAGCTGGTCTTCAGCAAGAAGCCTTTATGGCAAAACTGATAAATAAAAGTCTCTTTTCAGTTAGAAATTGTTCCTATATTTGCAATAAAATAATATCAGCTATTCAGGACCAAATCAAGAATTATAAAATCTCAGAATATTAAAAAAGTAGTCTTTCCAAAAGCAATCTGCCAAAGCATAGACCCGCTGCATTTTAGAGCATCACTGACACTGGAAAAGCTTTACCGCATAACAACAATTATTTTTAACATTAACAGAAGGCACACTTTTTGCTTCTGTTTTATTACTGTTATGGTTTTACTGTTTACTCCATTATTATCACTGACCCTACCATGTGAACTGTAGCATTCCCCAAAGTCTGTTCCTCCAAAATTCTAAATGTAGCACCTGACGTGAATTATCCTCCTGGCACCAAACCCTCGCTTTGTATCCTATACTTAGAGCCTACTGGCAAAACCAGGCTTCACTCTCACATTTACTACAGCACTCACCAAACGTTATCAGAGTGTATAGAAAAAGTTTAAAGAAATGTCAAGATCCAGAAGACATCTGCCTTATTTTGAAAGTCTAAGGAAAAAACGTAAGTGCCTAAGAAACAATTAAAACATTTCTCAATTCTCAGGCCCCGGCAGTATTTGCTGAGTAGGTGAAGGGTATATATGTCTCTACAGCACCAAGCAGCTGCCTGTACACTGCCAGACCCATACGACAACTGCAAAAGCTCAGTAAGACACATAACATATGAACAATATTGTCCTCTCTTCTTCTGTATGGTTTTTTGAACACTGAATGGTCTTCCTCCACTTTGAAAGCAAGTAGTAGCTCCATTTTTAAGGGCTGATTTTGCTTAAAAGCTCGTAATAATTTCTGAAATTATTTACTGAATTAGCAGTATTATTTTCTGAGCTATTTACAGTGTCTATATTTCATCTGAAGTTAATTTCAGAAAAAAACATATATGACATATACTCTTAGGAGGCATAACAGCATAGTTGGATAAGATTGTCAAAATGCAATAAAATAAGAAAACATTCCATTAAAATAAGATAAGCATGGGTTGTGGTTTTAAGTTGCAAAAAGCAGTAATATTCTTATGCATCTTTTTGAAACTCAAGGGGACAGGAAGGCTAGTTACTCATTTAACGTTCACACTACAGCAAGACAGTAGAATTGTAATAACTAAGTCAATATTCATCACGGCTATAACCTGAGTATCTCACATAACTTCCTCTGCTCAATGAAATTTTAGTACGGGTCAGATGACTCTTAATGTGTAAAATATTTGGGCAGGAGAGACTGTCAATCAAACGCATTCCTTTGAAAGTGCTCGCAATATATGCTAACAAACTGAATCAAGTAACCTTTACATTAATTTTTCATTTAGTAAGCCTTTATTAAACTAAATGGCACTACAAAGCAGTTGGTAATTGAGAAATCTATACTGCCCAGATACCTAATTACACGCACATTTTATATCTTCATTTGTTTAATGGTGCTTAATTCATAATCAGAAAATGTGGATTTCTCCAGAAATAACATCACAAGTTACATTGCTTCTAGAAGTGGAATCTTGACTTTAAAAAGACAACGACTCTTATCACTCAGAGCTCACAGTAAGTACAAATGGATTCTTGATACCTGGCTAGTGGAAAGGGAGGGGGAGAGAAAAAAGGCGTTTGCATTTAGAGCCCAGTGCTATCAGTTCCTTAATTGTTATGACAACTTCTGTAACTGACTTTGCATGTTGAAAATCCTTGCAGATCTGGAAGTTTGTTTTTATTCACATAATTTTACAGAAGAAATAGACTTTATAACCATACAAAAAGATACATGTTAAAGTCATCTGTCATCCAGGCTCATTTGACTCATTTGGCTCAAAATCAACAGTAAGAAATAGTAAGCTTGAAAGGACAGAGGCACTTGGAATTCTAAATCAAAAACACTAGAGGTTTCCTAAAACTACTGTAAACAGACGGGAAAAAGAAAAACACCCCACAATAGAGGACGTGACAGAGTAATAAAACTGCTCTAAATACGTGTCAAATCTGTGTTTTGTCCTTCCTCTTTCACTCAGTAATGACATACAACAAAAGCAAAAAACCCCAACAAAATAGCTTGGCATGAATACACACTGTCCACCTTCAAAAACAGGAGCGCAGAATTTTTAATGAAATAGGTTGCTGATGAAAAAGTAAAATGAATAGCTTCCACTCACCTACATTTATAACAACCAATAGGAAGAAATCTCTACTTCAGAAAGAAAAAATACATTACAGAAGGGATGACAGCAGTATGTACTACGAAGCGGAGAAGAATAATTAAGGATCCCACACTGATTCTTTGTGGATTTTAGCACATTGCAAAACATGGTATATTCCATATTTTTCTAGTGAATGTTGGACAATCTGTATTTGATTGATTTAATTTTTAAAGCTATTTTAGTGCAAAAATGGCTGCACATGGAACAGTTCCAAAGTTAAATAAAGGTACCTGTTTGTTATGGCCCAATTAAAAAAAAAAATAAAGCCTTTTAATAATATTTGATTAGACACTAATCAAAACTGAAAGGTCCATCTGGTTTATGAATGTAAGGGATTTGTACAAAAATGTGACAATGTAGGACTACACAGACTTTAAAGGATGTGAAATAGAAGTACAAAAAATACAGAAAGACCAGATTTTCAGATTAAAATATAAATTTGCCCAATATATTGAAGGGAAGCCATTCAGTGGCCTTGAAGGTAGTAAGAAACACCAAATATTTTTGTTCTTAACAGCTCTGTATTTTAGCTCACTGAAGTTCATGTTTTGCAGCCCTGGGTACACCACACTGAAAAGACAGATACTGCTAAAGAACTCATATGCCTTTAGTAATCATTAAGTCACTTGCTTTTGTTTTACATGGACAGCACAAGCTTTGACTTCAACTGCTACATGTACTGTCCGTTACATAATTTCACACACAGATAAGCCTTTCAAAATAAGTGCTACAAGCTCAAATAATAATTTCCTTTATAATCAGACCGAAAAAATTGAATGTGTTACTCAGAACTAAAATCATATGTAAAAACTCAGCAGAAATTTAACATATGGGTTGAATGAGTGTCTCTGTAGTCAGTGCACGTCTCAACGTTTTTCCGTTTGCACATTGCATGTTGAGGAACATGCTAAATACTGCAAAAATCGCAGTCTTAAAGTCTTTAACACGTTCCTTATAGTCTCTCATATTTTTTCAGCAACAGCTGTAAAACTAAATTGTCTACAATACAGAAGTTTACTATAGGTTGCATATTTAAACCCTCTGCCCCAATTACATGGACTTATACCAATTCCTCAAGTTTTCGCAATACTTCACTAGCTTATTACCCAGCTGTGCAGCTGAGCAAGAAGATAACCACATTCATTCCTCTTATCTGTAATGATGTAATACATCCCAGCACTGGGTTGAGATGATTGGGGGAATAATGGGATTGTAAAAACTGCAGAGATGACAAACAACAGCGCAGCCTCCTTCTCCAGATACAGTGAATTGCGTACACACAGCACAGGATGAAAATAATACAATACGCACTAATTCTGCTCCCTGAAGTTAGCATTTTTCACAAGCAGCTGTTTCTACAAAGAAACATCCGCAGCAAATGCAGCAAAATGATTAAATACCCGCAATCTAGGCTGAAGCCTAGACTTCAAGAAATCAAAGTGTTGGAGTTCACTTTCTAATGACAACAACAACAACCAAAAAATCATCCAAATAGAAAAATATCAGTTTAATCAAGGACTCTCCAGATAGTGCAGTACAATACAAAGAGTCATCAGGGACTAGCATGCAATACAAAAATAGATCTTAGACGAAAGCACGTAGAGCACTGCTTTCCTATTCATTTAAAAATTAAATCTGCCTCCATTTTCTCTGTTAAAACCTTTCTTATCACAACTGAAGAGATCCTTACCTTCTGCAGGAGCTGGGAACCTGAGTACTTGGCTGCAATAGATTTGATCTCTCCACCAAATGCTGAGGCCCAGAGCTTTACACTGTGAAGAAAAAAAAAGAGAGACAGGAAGAAATGTAATACACGTGTCATAGCCAGCAACACAGACTGTAACAGCTTCAGCTGCTCTCAGAAGGATCCTAGCAATTTTGCATTAAAGAGCTCACTAAGGAACCTAAGCACAGCAAGAGATTAGCGAAGCTGTTCAAGTATAAGCACAAACTAGACACTGTGCTAAGGTAAGGCCTCTGATATGAAACTACCCAACCTGCACTGTTTGAATTGTAAAGAATCAACTTGCACACAAACACGCTTTGGCATAATAGAACATATATCCACTGAAAGGAAAGAAGCGGATAAAATAGCAAAACGGTTCCGAATAATAAATTCTCACGTGAGAAGGAGTTAACAGCATCAGTTTCAGTAAATACAAACACTTAAGGCTCTGTGGCCACATACTCCACCAGCACATGCTCCTACATTAAAATCAAAGTAGTGCTGAGTGCATTAGAGACCACCACTTTAAACACAGCTGACTAAGGAGCAAAGGTTGCTTTAAACAGTAAAATATCTGCAATACAAAAAGACAAGAACTTGAGCAGTCAAGATCTCATCCTTGAACAGGGTCCTGAGAGCAATAGCATGAAAGCACTTACACAGACAAGGGGATCTGCTGCTCCGATCCAACCACGTCCACTAAGGCTGTGTTAAAAGCTGTCCAGAAGATAAACAAAAAACCCCCAAAAGCCCGAAGAAGATTCTGATTCTCTGGCATTGTGCCTCTCTGTGCCTGGAAAGATTTGGGGAAATTAAAGTACAGCTGAATTCAGCAGCAGTGATGTTTTGCTTCTAAAGCCTCTTTCCCCACTCTCAGCCCCTCCACTAGAACAACACTGGAAGAAATCACAGCTCCATCCTCATCCCTCCAAAGAATGACCCTCTCTGTGAAATGGAAGGAGAGGACCAGAAGCAAAGCTCTAATGACTTGAAAACTATTGCGTCCCTGGTAACAGTAAAGCGTTTTCCGGCACTACTGCAGCCACTTGCATGTAGTTCTTTACAACTCCGCAGTCAGCAGTGTGCTGGAGTTACTTCAGTGACCTACTGCTGCTCCAAAGTGCCCTTAGCAGCAAGAAAGCAGACTATTGATTCCAACTGGGGAGGCTGTCTTCTTGCAATTACTGCTCGCTTTGCAAATGGAAAGCTGCCTAGAGTTCTCCTTTCCCTCGCCGATAACCTCCAGCCTTCATCCCAGATCAAGTCAGCCAATGCACTGGTTCAGTGGAGCAGGAGCAGCAGCCTTTTAACGGGATAGCGCGGAGACAGAGAGGCAGGCTCAGGAGGAGCTGGACCAGAGGGAGGGTGCCTCTGTATGGCAAAAGCAGAGAAAGTCTGGAGGAGCTGAAAGTGTAGTTGAGCCCTTCCAGGAAGGCGAGAAGAGAGCGCTGCACATTGCCGGGGGCTGAGCTAGGGAGGGCTCGGCAGGGCCGGCAAGGGGGGTGGGGTTGAGCCCTTCCAGGAAGGCGAGAAGAGAGCGCTGCACATTGCCGGGGGCTGAGCTAGGGAGGGCTCGGCAGGGCGGGCAAGGGCGGAGGGGGGGGTGGTGGGCCGTGCACACCCACCGGAGACCCGGCCAATTCAGGCAGGGCACCGCTGCATGACAAGCATCTGTCACACAGCACGGAGAGGAGAAGGATGGACGGAGATCAGCCCTTGGCGCCAGCAGCGCCCAGCATCCCGGCCGCGGAGCCGCACCGAGGAGGCGCGGGCAGACGGAAGGAGGAGAGGAGCGATCCCCGCCGAGGCAGCATCGCAGACGACCGGGAGCAGCGGGTTCCCGCAGCCAGCCTCGGGGTTAGGTCAGGCTCGCACATTTAAGTGAGTCATATACAGCACGTCCTTGTGCATAAAGGCACGTTTGCTGCTTCCTCCCACGCCTGAGCGCTGCAGCAAGTCACTATCCGAGAGATCGGGACGAGCAAATGCTTATGAATGAAAAGAAATGCAGCATAAGTAAATCAATGCAGGCTAACCGACTTGAGCTTATGAATAAATTATTAATTTGAGCTCACAGAAGAATCCTCTTGATATAGCAAACATCGGATTACAAGCTCCTCCACGGAGAGAGCAGCACGGGGAGCAGGAGGGATTGGTCCAGGTATTTTTGTTGTTGTGTTTTGAAATCTACCCTCCCTCCTTTTGCTCAAGTGCTTCTCCCTCTGCTTGTTTCTCACCTTCACTAACTAGAGACTTAAAATAGCAATTGAACTTTAATGTAAATAAGTATGGCAAGACCTGGAGATGATCTGAGCATGGGCTGAGTCATGCTTGCATCATACAATATAGCTCCAGCCCCGCTCCAGAATTCTAGTTTCTTCCCTTTGTAGTCAGAATTAACACCTCAAAATAGTCACTCTGCCTCCGTATACTGTTCTTGTGTCAGTCAACATTTTCTGTCTTGAAGCTAGATGTGTAGCACCTGTATTTTTTCCCAACATTAACATTTCTAAGAGCATTGAACAGTTTGTTTTAAATACCAAAACCTCTATCGAACACCTGGCTGATACACTGTTTCTCAGTTTAAAGAAGGAAAGACTACCTTGGGGAAACTGTATAGAACAGAGCAGCACAGAATGCTGCGACTTTCACCACCCACTGACCATCCCCATCAGGAACAGCAAACAGATCATATTTCTGTCTGTACTGTTACCTTTGTATGAAGGCAATAATGAAATTTTGTTAAAAGGGACGGTTACTTCATGTATTAATCAATCATTTTGGAAGTCCTATTATCTGTGCTGTTCCTGTGGGTTTTCGAAGCAGTGTTTTAAATACGCTGCCATGTCACCAGGTGTTCAGCCTACCTACAGGCAGAAATGTAAAAATGCACATGGCTGACTAACTGCAAATGATTAATTAAGTGCCCCTTTGAACATATATAAAACAATAGTATCTTTTCAAAACTAGGAATGGAAGAAGAATGGTGGACTGCCTCACTACTTGTGCTCTTTAGCTTTTTTACATGCTAAAAAAATATCAGAAATTCACAAGGCTAATTTTGTGGGACTCAAACACGGTAACACAGATCCTTATCTGCTTCACTCAGCCCAGCACACTGGTGACAAGTAACAGCTAGCTCCAGTCTTCAAAGGATTATTGGAAGCCCCAGAAACTTTCTGAAAGCACAGACAATGTGCCTGTGTTCCTACAGTCCTGAAAAATTTAACATGTATTGAAACTATCACTAATTATTGGCAAGAAAAATATTATAAAGTCACTTGTCAAGCCTTGCCTGTATTTACATTTTTTATATATTTGATGCCATATCAGATCTACAAATTATGCATGAATAACTGCACACTCACATTTGTTTATGTTTGTAACTGGACATAATACAGAAACCCTATTTCTACTATCAGCAGTCTCAGAAAAAAAAATCACTTGAAAAAGAAAATTATACTTGACAGTACAAGCATGGCCACCTCCTTTTGTGTTAGACATTTGCATGCATTATACCGTAGAGTGCTTTCAGCATCTTTCATTAACGCACACTCGTTATGTTCCTGCAGTTATTTAATTCCTCTTGATAATTCGCTGAATAGAAAGCAAACCCTTACTGTAACAGCAGCTTAACACATACAAACCATACATACAAACTGCCAGAAGTGACAACGCTTTCTGTCGAGCTGTTGTATCCTGGCCTGACTACTACGGACGCTTCCTGGTAAGCAGATGACTGCGGTCAAGACACCAGGTTCAAAACTCACGTTATCATTTCCCCATGTTGTCCTTATAAGGAGGATGCAGTAACTTTAAGGGGGTTTGCATAATGACAAGGAAAATAAGCAGAAAAAAGAAGTGGTAAGTTTTGCTGAAAGGTCCGAGTCCTTTTTACTGGGGATATAGCAGTGTGCTTCATTATTTGGTGCAGCCTCGTGATGTGCTGGAGCAAAGTCAGACAAAAGCTGAGTTTCAAAGCAGCCGAGTAATGAATTTATCTTTTGGAAGTAATGCAGCATTTCTATCATGTCCTTATGCTGTTACAGATAACCAAATAATCTTTAAGTACTGACCCACTACAAAAATATACGTACAGATAAACATTTTCCTTCTCTGATCAGTTAGTTATCTGCTTAGCAGATTTAAATTCTAAAACTGAGGTGCAGCTTAGCAGTAAGCGCAGGTAAGTTACTCACATGCCAGTGGTCTCAGCAGCAGAGCTCCCCATACAAGCGTATTAAGTTGGATCACCCTGCCCCCAGCTCCCCATTTTTAAGGTATAAAAATGGCATCTAATCTCCTGCTGTGTCTTTGATGATCAAGTACAACGGCACATTTTAGTATCTCACAGAAAATGAAAGAAGCTGCTTTCTCCATGAAAGCAGAAATAAAATTTGGACAGTGAATCCTCAAGTGTTGTAATAGAAAGTCACAGACATGACCAGATAAAGTTGATGAATCCCCAAAGCTTCTGCAGCGCATTCAGGAAAACAACCAAGGGATTAGGGGAAAAAACCAACCAAACATAAAAAAACCCACCCAACCAACCAAAAACCTCAGGTCAAGGGCAAAGGGCAATATGAGAATTGACACAAAAGCTGAAGTAGGGAACACAGACTAAACAAAAGTCTTGTACATGTAACAAGGTTACCTGACAAATTAATCCCATTGTTCTTTCCTCTGTCTATTTACAGACATATTTACGCTTGTAAAAGGGTGCGAAAACAGGGTCACATTTGCACCATCACAGCATACTTTGAGGTCACATATCAAGCCCTAATAAGTAAAAAATATCAACTGAGATGCACAGAGAGAAGATAGCATATGGTGCAGGGGGGAAAGTGTAGGAGGAAATGATATAATTAACACAAATGTTTATTGTATTTCTTTTTTCAGATGCTTATCTACAATGAGTCCTAAAGAGAGACAATTAAGTGCAGAAGGTTGAAGTGCTAAAAGCTGAAGATGCAAGCCCCCTCCACTGGAAATTAATTTAAAAAACCCCAAACAAACCAAACCTGGAAGTATGTCAGTTGTCAGTTTATCTATATTCCACGTGTATTAGAAGATTCAGATACTGCAAAAATAGAGAAGTCCTAACTACACCACATGATGTGGCATTAATACTTGTTTTGTACTATATTCCTCAGCTGTTCAAAACACTGAGACTATAATCCTCAGATGTGTTCTCCAGGGTGCATTTTTTTTATTCAAGAGATTAAAATGTCCCTTACCCCTCCTTTTCCCTTCTCTGAAATACTTTTCTTAAAAAGCAAGCCCTTAAACAAAGGCAGTGGGAGGGGAAAAGCGGGAGGAAATGAAGGGATATAGCTACTTGACGCCATAAACAAGATGATACCCTGTACTGAAAATCCTTCCAGCCTTTAACAATTGCATGCAACTCTTCCCTTACCTCTCTGCAACTGCAATGTATCACATACGCTTACACATGGAAAATGAAAACAGTCGTCTCAGCTTCACAAAACACTGCAAGATTGTCAGACGAGAGGCAAAATCTGAATATTCAGGATTTATTATTTGGAAACAACCCAGTGGTGGAAGGATCCATCAAGTAGTGTTTGCATGCGGTGAGAACACACCTTACTTGTTTCAAGTGAGCTGTACCTCTGAGAAAGAGCAAGAGACTGCACATTAGACCTATTCAGTAGGCACTTAAACGTATGTACATGTATTCTTACAATTTTATGAAAGTCCCATGTGTATAAATCTAAGTGTTTCCTTGGTCCCTAAATGCCCAGTTATTGACCAATTCCAACCCACTTACAACACAGATTGAGGTAACATTACTCACAGGATTAAACGAACACAGTTTCACATAACGGGCATGAGCTAGTGACTTGTAGAAATAAAAATACTGCAAAAATTCTAAACCATGTCAGTATTTTGTATGCAACGTCATAATACCGTCTTGTTTGTGTATGCTCTTTAGGTCAAATCAAGCACTAAAGTTCATGAGAATATTAAGGGTATCTGCAGCCTATGATTACATATAGTCAAAATCAGTTATATAGGAATAAATACAATCTCTAAAGATTTTTTTTAAACCCACTAATATACACTCACAATTAGTATGTTGCAAGTACAGCATTTTAAGTTACTGTTACATTATCTTTAGCACACTTCAACACCAAATAAACCTCACAGTTTGCTATAAACCCCCAAGGAACGCACGGTTAATTTAGCTTCTAGAAAGCCTATGTTCAGCTGGCTTTAGCATCTCCACAAGGAGTTAAAATGTAAAAGAGCAAAGCATTATCACATCCCAGCCTATGAGAGCTCACCCTGCATGGTAAGCTAGAATGCTTTAAGCTAATGATGTTTATAGCTAACCAAATCCAATTTCAGCAGTCCACTGTAGCTCTAGTCTGTTTGTGCCATTTTACATAAGCTTCATTTATTTTGAATTTTCAACTATTAAGACAAAGTCCGCGTTTGGTTTCTTTTTAGTGTCATGCTAGGAAATGAACTCTTCTTTATGCAAATAAATTACCTTTTTACTCCCAAGGCTAGTGCTAGGTTGTAAATGTTACTGCTTTGAATGCATTCGAAATACTTGAAAAACCGAAGACAACTTAAAAATGAGGAACTGTAATTGAGAGCCCTAACATAATGGACAGGATGCTATGGAAACAATCAAACCTAGTGTTCTTTCTGTGATGATACACATGAAGTCTAAAGGTCACGACATGTTTAAGTGCTAATCTATCTGTCTACACAATAGAATGAAACACCT
This sequence comes from Buceros rhinoceros silvestris, assembly GCF_000710305.1. Taxonomy (NCBI): domain Eukaryota; kingdom Metazoa; phylum Chordata; class Aves; order Bucerotiformes; family Bucerotidae; genus Buceros; species Buceros rhinoceros. Next base: position 3,488 of record NW_010407639.1, on the reverse strand, counting down.
AGTCATATCTATAACAGCCCGCGAGTGTTCACCCAAACCTTGCGAATTCCTCAGAGCCACTTTAAAGGACCCTTATCGAAGCCCAGTCAGAGGAGTTTCAGAGGTTCTGCTTTTGCTTCAGATCTTGGCGAGATTAGTGACGTAAACACTAGATATCAAATATTACGTATGTTAGGGGGGAGAAAGAGAGCTCCTTTGGCACCGATAGAGAAAGTGTCATCTATCGACCCATTGTCAGTGAGGTTAAGTTTCCAACAACTCAGCTGAACAAAACCTGCAAACTTTAGACTAATATTTAATTATTTTCAAAATACTGTCTTTATTGCGAGGTTGAAAGTATAACATAGCTTTTGATCCGAGAAACAAGTAATTATGTAAAGCCATTAGGTACTTTAAAGGCCTATACTTCTGTCACTCTCCAATTAATTCCTGCATCAAAAGTATGAATTCTGAGGTGGAAATGTGACTTTTCTGAAGTCTTGAATATCAGTCACCACAGTGCTGCTCATGAGGCGTTACAGAAAATGAATTTTGTATAATTCTATGGCAGCAGTTGCTAACCTGTGATTTATTTCTGCTCTAACACTTCTGTGACTCTTGTTTTGTTTATTGAGAAAAATGACTGATATTGAAAATCAAAGTTATCTCAAAAAGCTATTTGAAATAGCATATATTGAAAAGTAAGCACATTATGGTAATTAATTCCAGTAACCTGTTACATTTAAAAAAAAATCAAATATACATCAATGTAAGTCCTGAAAAATGAGGATATTAGACTGTCTTAAGTATATAAACACAAACGCAGAGTGAGACCACCAAGAATTATCAAAAGGCAAACAGGTTTCAATAAAACTAAAATAATACTAGAAAACATTAAATACATTGAACTTCAGAGTTTATAATCAATTCATTTAACTTTAAAAAGAGCACAGGCAATTCATTAATTTTCTAGAGCTCACAGTAGCAACCTGATAAAATCCATTCAATACTTCCTGCTTTATGCAAATCAAGTTTCTCTCTTCAGCAGTTACTGTTACTTCAGGTAAGAACGATATTTCAGATTGCATTTTTTTCCACCAACGCAATTGGCTAATTTTTCTAGTGAACAATAGTGGCAATTTTGCTGCCTGTAAGCAGATGAAACGATCTATTACTAGGGCACTCCTATAATACCCTAAGTCAGTGGAAAAAGTGGACTTGGGCATAATGAATAATTCCAGCACCACACAGAAAAATACCCTGACACAAAAAATGAAAAAAAAAAAAGGTAGTCTCTTATTCTGATATTTCAAATTCTGACTTGTGTGTAGTGGTCCAACTCTACTTCTATTTTAATAATATAGCTTGACATTACATACCACTGAAAGCTCAGGCTTTGCCTGATAAAGAATAGCAGATTTATTATGTTATTGTGAGTTTTTACATATTGCACAGCATAATTATGCTTAAAAGATGCAAAGTAAAAGCAAAATTGATACCTATAAATATACTAATAAGTGTTAAGCAAAATACTTGCCAGAATGTGCATTTCTATTTTACAGGCTGTTAATCCATCATAGTGTCACTGACATTGCAAGAGACACACTCAGACTGCTTTACTCATTACTTTTTAATGTATCGCTCCATTTTAAACAGTAAGACTAAGAAGTTCAGGCCATACAATACCCATCCTCCCTACGACTGTAAAAAAAGACCCCCAAAACCCCACAAAACAAAACCACCCACAACTGACAGTTTACACTACGAGTCTACTTACAAGGAACCAATACTAGATAGACTATTGAAAATACAGAAAAAGAAGCAAAATTGAGCCAAACTTGTTAATTGGGTGTTACGCCACACCAGTGTCTTGTATTACTTTTTGTGTCATGAAAACAGTGTTGCTTAATTTTCAATTTGCTAATAAAATGGGGACTAATACACTACATTTAGATAATGGATTCAGTGTGATATTTGATCGAGGCCAGTGACACCATCCCTTAACCCAAAGGTGATGTTTTATTAGTAAATAATATGTGTCATTTATTAAGGACCTCTCAAGCATAAAAAAACATTTGTGCAGTTATCAGACCTCTATCACTCGGATATTACTAGAAATAATTGTCTCCGTTTTAATGGAGAATACATTTCTTAATTTTCCCTAAACCACTATTTTGGAAATTAACTAGGAGATGCTGGAAGAAAACAACAGGACATCTTGTCAATGCTTCCCAGAAAATCAAAAAAAAAAAAAAAAAAAAAAAAAAAAAAAAAAAAAAAAAAAAAAAAAAAAAAAAAAAAAATCAGACCCCCAAAGCTTCTCCTGAACATTATGCAACCCGATACATCATTTGGCACTTGAAAACTAAGACTCTCTAATTTTCTTTCAATACATTTATCCCCTCCCCCCTCCTTTTTTCCTGCAAACTCATTGCTGTGTGTCTACTTTCAGTTCTCACCTTTGTTTATTGCAAGTCCCTCTTTTCCAAGCCACAGAGTGGTATGGCCCATAGTTTCACAAAAGAATGTAAAATTCCCTAAACTGTTTTCAGACTCCTGTGATCCCTAAATGCAATATTCCCACCCTTTGTTATAAGTACAAGAAAAGGCTATTTCATCCCACAGACCCTTCCGACTCAGCCAGACTGCTGCCCGTAGCCTGACTGCTGGAGAAGACAAGCCCATCACAGCCTTTGCTCAGTTCTGTCTAAAATTACCATAGCTGCAAACTGCAGAAGCTGCTCAGCCTCCAGAACAGGAGGTGTCAGAAATTCATGAAGAGCGTTCCTTAGGAGATGCACTGTGCTCACGTGACACTTACCTAGTAACCAAGTGTTAAAGCTGCAAGCTCAGGAGAGTACCTGTGATCATCCCTCTTGGGCTGAGACCACTGACCCACTCATCAGTGTGCTGATAATTCGCTTTGGTTTTATTACTTCCACCAGCGGTGTCACCTACTGCCACGGTTTAAATTCTCCTCCCAAACAGCTGCTCTAGAAAATTCCTTACTTTGTTTCAAGCTTTAAGATCTAAAGTCAGATCTTTTTAGCTGCCAAAGGAAAGCAATAATGTGAGCAAGATTTCAACAGCGTTACTTGTCAACAGATTTGTGGTAGTAATCAGACATAGACCATAGCTGCACTTTCTGGAGATGTTTCATATTTTCACTTAATGTGTTAACCAATACACATACTTTAGTGCATTTATATTACAGGCGCTACAGTAATGATTTGATTGTTTATTGCTTTGTAGATTCAGAAAAAGAAAACCTATGAAGAGATTAAAGAAGCACAAGACATCCATTTTCTAGAAAAGTTTATATAATGGTTGAACATTAGAAATCCTTGATAAATCAGCATTCTTGCTGGTGTGTTTTACCAGGATGCTGCACCACGCCCTGCAAAGCTGGTGCCATTCTCTCACTTCCAGCTAATGAGGCCCCAACTGCTGAGTCCCAATGCAAACACTGCACTCGGGACAGCTGCCCCCACCCAAACTGTGCTCCCTAC
>NW_010407638.1:29018-80396 GCF_000710305.1 Buceros rhinoceros silvestris | reverse complement strand
AAAAAAAAAAAAAAAAAAAAAGAAGCAAAAAAAAAAACCCCAAAAACCCACAGCAAAAAAACCCCCCAAACACCAAAAAAGCCAAAACCCAACCAAAAAAACCCAAAAAACCCACAGCCAAAAAAAAAAAAAACACCATGACATAAAAAGTGATCTCAAGGGGTCAGTCACCACAACTCCTAAGTCCCGCAGATCAGTCTACTAATTCCTTTTCATCTGGAAGCTCAAGAGACTTTGGTTGGTGGAAGAGTGAAACAGTAGAAAGAATTTGGTGGCAGATAGAAAAATGGGGAAAGGATAAAACCATAAAGGTGGAACGGTATTATTTGAGGCAGTACTGGGTTGTGCATGTTGCTAGTAAAGTATACATTTAAGGTGTAGAATCCTTTTGAAAGGCATACACCTCAAGGTATAGCCATAAATGGGTGTGGTAGCTATATCTTCATCTTTGATTCAGTATTTAAGAGCTGTGCAGTATACAACATTCCTTGAAGACTGGGGGTGTACAAGTGTAATCTCTGCAAGAGCTGTTAAGTCTATCCTGGCTTTAGTATGCTTAGATATATATGAGGAATTAATGGTAGAATTCTCCCCTCCAAATATCATGTTATCATCTGGTATGTCAGAACACAATGGCATGATGATTACAGAACTGTTCATGGTCACAGTTTATGTTACTCATTTGGTACATTGGTACCACCAGCATACCACAAAGATAAATTATATTAAATTATTACTTTCTCTGAGCAGTTTTGTAGTATAGCTGTAAAGTATAAGTATTTTCACAGTTTCCTATTCTGGCTAAACTGCACATAAATCTCTGTTCAAGTGTTCATGGGAGGTTGTAGAAATGCCTACACCCCTACATTTTCCAGTGATACATTGGAGTTTCCTCGCTCTTTCTTAGGGGTTTTCTTTGGTAATTGTTATAAATTCTGGTTTGTTATTTTGTTTTTGCTTCTTGTCCCATTTAGCACTAATCCGCTTCATTTCACGTGGCAGTCCCATCAGATCAGTAAGCATTTCTGGATGACAATGGAATTTGAATGGGAATAAGACAGAAGTGTGCAGGAAGCAAGGACCAGGATTCAGCAGTACCTTGCTCCTTTTCCAGACTGCACCAGGACAGTGCCTCAGCACACAATTAGGATGAGCTGCATGGAGGGGAGCACTGTCCTACAGGTAAGGAGGTTCACGGCTAGCTGTAATAACTGAGTTCAGAAAGGTGAACGTTATACAGTGTGCAGGTCAGAGCTGAGTAGGTTGTAGGTACGGTTGCTTCTGTATCTTGTTTCAGTAAGGAGAACCCAGAAGACCATGGCCAGCCACATCTAATCCCAATCCTGTCCTTGTATGGAGCTCAGGCAGATTTTCAGAGAGCAGATACCCTCTGCAGCACTGTCATTTTTGGCTGCTTCCTCTGTGATGGGTGGGCAGGATCCCAAAGATATATGTTATCCTTTTTTTTTCCTAAGTGAGGTATAATTTTTTGAATCAGGGAAATCACATTAGAATTACGCTATGGATGATGTATCCTAGATGGTTAGGTCTTCAGATACGTGGAGGAACACTCAGTGAGTCAGCCCTGCAATTTTTGGTGGAGTAGGTCTATTCCGGCATGTGGGTGTTTGCAGAACAATTACGTAAGTGTCAGGGTAGCGAGGAACTTTTGACATTTCTGGCAGCTTAACTGAGGTTTTTTTAGTCAAAAATACATTAATTGTTGTTCTCTTGCGTTAAACACACATCATTACCTTAACTGGATTTGGGGGGCATTTTTTTTTAAGCATCAATTGTCAGGGCAAGATATCGAAGCAGTTTTATTCTTGAGAAAATAGGAGATCTTTCACAGTTACAGTGAGACAAACGTTTGTGAGAACTGTTTTAAATCGTGTAAGAGGGTGCGAAAGTTGCTGTGCCTTATGCCTGGAATTTACTATGGTAAAGCTAATTACTGCCACTGAATGCGAGGGCCCACAGCATTTTCATCATTGCACCCACCCTCAACACCTTTTCTCCTTCTTTTTTTCCTTTTGAGTTTCAGTTTGCCTAACTTTTTTGCCTGTATAGTTTTTGGTCTGCAGAGTGATAATGTAGTCTCCAGACTAACACTTGAAATGCCTTATGGCCTACATTACATTAAAGGTGAGTAAGTTTGGTACCCCACTGATTAAATTATGAGGCAACTGCTTTTCTACACGTATTACAGAGGGAAAGAAGGAGAACTGGTTTGTCTCCCAAGAGAAAGGAACCAAAATTAGTCAGACTAGGTCAGGGGTCAAGTGGCATTTTCAGAGAAGATTTCTCTCTAAAGATTAAATAAGAAAGAAACAAAAACCTGTAACTGTTTTCTTTCTCAATTGATCCAAGTTGTGTCTTTGATACCAAATCCCTCCAGTCAAACTAGCCAATGGATTTTTTTTTTTTAATCTGGATAAATACAGAATATTTCAAATTATCATGACCTTAATATACTGTCTTTTCTTCTTCATGGTACAATTAATGAGTCAGGTCTCAACTCCACATGGTGCTGGGCATCCAGTTGACATGCCCGAGTGATCGTCTAGCAAAACAGCCTTTGTCCATGGATCTTGGAGAGCCACCAAATGACTGTAGGATTTTTTTACCTAGAAAAGTATATTTTCTGTAGTCAGTCAGAGTGAAGGGATTTGTTAAATGGTTTGTGAGTTCAGAGGACGAACTGAACCTACCAGCTGTGAGGGTGCTTGTCCATACACAGCACACCGGCTGTGTTAGCAAGTCCTTACTGAGACCGGAAGTATGTAAGATGAGGACTCTAGTAGTGACAGTATGTGATGAGGGATCACTGGGATAACCTGTGTTCTTTGGGCTCCAACTAATACATTTTTGGCCAGGAATTTTCCTAATTAGTGAGGACAACTTCAGCCTGGCAATTCTGGCTTAATGATGTGTTCATTATGTCAACTTTCAGCATAAGAGTGTACATTTTATTACTTGTCTTTGAAAATAGGACACTTAAAGTTTGTATCTGTGGTTGTTGCAATCATCCAATTGTTTCTCCAAAACTTAGAAATTTCTGGATATCTGCACCGTGAATCCATGGCTTTGTATCACTCGCAGCCTGGTGGACTGAAGGGATTCATTATTCTGATGTGTGCAGGAGGAATTGCCTAAATCCAATGAGCAAAAACAAAGGGACTCTCAGTGCCTCATATTTCCTCCCGAGGATTAGGGAAAGTAAATAAAGGAACCAAGTCTTCTGCACTGAGTGCTTGGGATGAGAGCACTCTTCACTCTAGCCCAGTGCTTTCAGCTGCCACCCGTGTTGATTCATGTAGTTACTCAGAGAAAACTGGAGGCAAATAAGCACGAGTTCTTGCATACCAAGAGCTCTCTATGCCCACTGATAAAATTATCTCCCTTAGATTCAGATGCAGACTACTTATTTAAAAACAATTGCTGCTGCTCCTTCGAGACTCATTAACAACATACACGATACCTTTGCTATGTCAGATGGACAAAAAAATTGTTACATACTGGTAGGGAGAGATCACGTACCCACATCATTCAGCTTCAAGGCAACTCAGAAATGTACAACGCAATATTTCCTTTGAAGGGTTTTGTTAGCTGGACTCTTGTTTCCCCCTAAAAACCTACAAAAGTAAATGTATGAATACTGCATTATTAGGTGATAATGATAAGAGATACACGGGAAAATTCTGATTACAGTCTGCTAATTGTCAGATGCACACCTGTCCCGGTCTATTGAGAAGGTATCACTTGATTCAATCACTTTGATGTTATTTATCTCACCTGAGTAAGATGATCAGTATTCTCAAGCTAGAGACTGGACTGGAAATGAATAGAGCAGTAGGTATTCTGGTTTTAGTGGCAGGGCAACTGTAGGTAAATTGACCCAATTCCCTTCATTGGTATGTTCCACAACAGATAGCCACTGTAACATTAAAATAGTAGCAAGAAACGGTAGGAAAATTCATGGCCATTAGAATAACAGCAGTCTGTACTGTGAAAACCATTTTAGGTGTAGTGCCTCACCTTCCTGTGAGTGGTGTTACAGCAGTTTTTCAAGCTAGGTTAGCTGACGTAGTAAGGCAAAAGCAGTGCCTGGAGTGGGACCCGTGCTGTTGAATGTCTTTTTGATCTTACAAGCATAGCCCATGTTGATTTTGCAACTGAGTCTCTGCAAAAATATATTGCATATTTCTTTAGAAGGCAAATGAGGCCAAAATTGCAGAGAAATTAACCAAGGACTTTTTATTCTCAGGACTTGGAATTGATTAGTTGCTCTGATCATCCATTAAGCTGGATACAGCACATTGCCTTTAGAAAGAAGGGGAAAATGAGCTTCTGACCATAAAGACAGTAGAGATGAGATGGGGAAAACATGCCAGAAGGATCCGGTCCAGCTGTAGAAAGGCAAGCTCGAACAAGGGGTTACAAGTGAGATAAAGGTGACAGTAAAACCTCCCCTATGCCAAAAGCTGCCCTGTGGATCTGTGCAGCTCCAGCCCCATGCCCTTTGTCTCCTTTCCTCCCTGACCTTCATACTCAGGCCTCCAAAAACATGAAAGTTGCCTCATTAACTATGGGTTGAAGTGTTTGCCTGCAAGCAGTTCCTGGGCATCTGACGTATGTCCTACATGCACTGTCCTGAGGGACACTGATGAAGGGTTACATGGGCCATCGAAGAGGGAACTAAGCATTTCCTGAGGTTGTTTTTGCCTAAGGGCAAGAGCAGCCAGGTCGCCTGGGATGGGGGTAATGAACTGTGGATGAGGTCAGGGAGGAAGGAGCAAGGTCTAGACAAAATGGGGCCCCTGAACCTGAGATAACAGCCCCCCATGATATGTCATCTCTGTCCCTGAGAACAGGCTGCCCACCTAGTCCAGTCTTTGTCTGAATTCTTCTTAACTTGCATGGGGAGAAAATGCCTTAGCTGACATACTCTTAGATAGACTGTTTTCTATAGCTCTTCATAATTTACCCAGCAAGGACATTTGTTGAAACTCAAGGTGTCTGGTTTTGTTGCTGCTGCTGGGTGAGAGGCCACCTCACACTTCTCCATGGATGTGGTCTAGTTCACTTTTGGAGGAAGTACCAAATGCTTCTTGAGAAATGGCAGGGAGGACTTTGTTCTCTGCCTCCTTTCCTTCCCCCAACTCCAGTGAAGGTTTCCAGGAATCAATTTAGTTGGTTTTTTTTTTTTTAGAAAACATCGCACTTCTAGGAACCTACAGTCATTGTATACTTGGAAGAGAGAGGATGGGTGTATCATTTTATAGGAATCGAAATTAATTCCTAAGATCTGTATGTTAAAGATTTCCTCCATGGATTTTCTTAGCACAAGGTTCACGTTCTTCTGAAATTTCTTATATGGTTTTAGGGCTTTCATACGAATGTGTGGTCTATATTTGCCATGGAGTTGCCCTTGGACCAGGGTGAATTTTGCCTTCCAAGACTCAACTTCAGCTGAAACAACCCAAAGATCACACACACAAAAATATTTTTTGCCCTGCTGTCAGTGGCATTTGTGAATGATGGAAAACCATCCATATGGCTCAACAGACTATCTCCACTCCCCCACAAGTAGTGACTTAGAGGATGAAAGTAATATTGATCCTGATCATCTGCTTTGTAACAGGATATTTATCTCAAGCTTTCAAGAATATAATTATTATTGAGGGATGAGGGGAATGGGCAGTAAGACAGGATCTGTAATAGATTATTGATGCTGGAAAGTGGGTAAGCTGGAGGGAAGGAAGCCTGCCTGAACCCCCCGCCCTGCTATTGTCCAGAAAGAGGAGCTGTGGGCCCATGATAATACTAGGAGGAGGCGGAGGAGGAAGCATTCTCACCATGGCCAATTAGGAGTTCAAGGAGACTAAGTAGGGTTTCAAAAATGGTAGGACCCTGAAAGGGAAGGGATAATGACACATCTAATGTGTGTGAGAAGAGGGCTGGTTAGAACTAGGGACAAGGCTGTAAAACTGTTTCTGGGAGCACATCCTTGAAAGTTAATCATTTGCACTGCAAAGGGGCTGGTAGTGCAGGGGGCTGAATTTCAGCACTGGGACTTTGGTCCAGTTAAGCAAATGGCAGAGTTCTGATTGATACTGGCTCAGAGTATGGCTCAGTGGTTGTGGCTGCCCAAAAATGACCTAGTTTACACTCCATATCTGAACTAAGGATCATGAAAATTTCAAATCTTTTTGCTCCCAGTCAGGACTTCCAGGGGTCTTACTAATAGCTTTGGTGAACTGTACTCTATTGATTTAAAGCACCTGTGCTTCTGAAAGTCAGAATTTTATCATTTTTTTATCACTTACACAGGAAGCAGTGCTGGGCTTAATGCTATTTATCCAGCTGGACATATTGACTTTGACTTAGGAGATCAAAGCATTTGAGTTAGGGATTGTGTAACATCTTCCTATAAGAACTGTCAGGGGTAAATTTACCAAAGCCCGAAACTTTGATTGATGATCCTTTTACATGAGTGTTCAGTATCGGGAAGCACACAATAGACCCTTTCTCTTAGTGGAGCTGCAGGCTATGGCACCTTTAAACATACATATTTTGAAACATGTTTCATCACCTCCTGGAACATAACAGGACATAAAACCTTGGAGGTACACTTGAAAGTGAGCTTTCCCTCAGCTGCAAGGAGGTGATCCAAGACCCTTGAAGATGTAGCTTGTTGTAGTCTAAACTGGGAGCCAGTAAGGAGAAAAAGTTGTGTTTTGTTTGTTTGTTTGTTAGTTTTTTCTTTTGCCATTGTAATAGCAGCATTTCCCAATAGGTAAGACGCTGGAAAGTGTTAGCTCAGGAGCTCAGCCCTATGCTTCTGTGAGTCCTCCTTGCAGCAATGCAGGCAGCAGCACAGCCTGGCAGATTGATCCAGCCCTTCTTCTGAGGTCAGATAAAAGAGACTTGACTCCTTGTCCCAGCTTAAGGTGTGACATATCACCTTCTGTGAACTGACTTCCCCCATCTATTTATAAGCAAAGAGTACTAAATACGCTTGTGAAACACTTTGGCGTCTTATATCACCAGTTAGTTACTGATGGTTTATTCACACCCTCTAACTTTTAAAAGGCGGGACACTGGCCCCCTTCACTAGGGCAATGAGAGGAGACTGCACAGTGTAGTGGTCAGCAGAGGATCCTAATTTAAGGGTGCTAGGTGTCCCCTAACAGAGAATACGTTTTACTGTTGGCTATAAAAGGAACCATGGAGAGTAATCTCCTGACTCTGTCTCAAATGAAGCCGAGTAAAATATCTGTTCCAGCTTCAGTGGAATTAAAATGATAGAGGTCCCCTCGTCACGGGAGGTGCTGCCAGCATGGATGTACTCTTTGGATAGATGCCCTTGCTGCAGTAGTAGGGGGCATGTGCAGAATTAAAATAGATGAAATACGACAGGCAGTTGTCTGAGCTTTTCTCTCAATATACAAGTTAAACTCAGTAAGTTATATAGCATTATACTGTCCCTATTACTGTCCCTCCATGGGTTTGAAAGTCATACAGGGCTTTGATCTGCTCTGAAAATTGTTGCTATTGAGCACAACAGTGTTACTCTTTTTTTTTAGGTAGGTGCTCAAGAGTGCAGACGATGCCTAAACGACGGGCCAGCCCGTTCCATCCCATCCCCTAGCTGTACCCTGCAGGACTGCAGCCGTAGGGAGCAGGGCTGGCCGGCACTCACCCAGTCACTGGCGTCTGCAGCCAGCTTGCTTCTACCCAGAGCAGCAAGGGCATTCTGAGCATGCTAAAGGGCCTTGTCACTGCTCCTGCCATTTTTGTCTGCTAGTGGCAGCCAACTCATCCTGAGTGTGTCATAGCCCGTGTACAGCTGGCCTGTGTTGCTGCGGTGCGCAGAGGTCTCCTGTCTTGCAGAATGGCAGCTGTTTGAAAATGTTCTGTGGGCTTTTCCTTTCTTTTCCCTTTCATTTTTTTTTTTGTTGTTGTTGGTTTTGGTTTTGGCTACAAACAAAAACAAAACCTAAATATTTGGAGTATAGATTGCATGGCTCAAGGACCCAGGATGATTAAAAGCAGGAGCTGTACAGAGACATCCAGAAATGATTGTTTTTAACAAGACAGGAACTTTGTCTGAAAACAGGATGACCTGCCTGCAAAAGACGCCAACAAATCCCTGTAGAGCTTTAGAAAAAACAAGCAGGCGCCTGAGTGTGCTTTGCAAAAAAAAAAAAAAAATCCCGCCTAGTAATAAAAAGGGATGTGAGGGTAAACAGGAAAAGAGCACTCCACACTGCGAGCAGCCCGGAGGAGGAGAGGCTGGGAAGAGCGCTGATCTGGAAACCTGATATGGAAACTGAAAGGAAAGATTTCTTAAATGTTCCCCAGTACAAACTCCCTGTGAAAACACAGCCTCCAATGCAGCTTTGAGCAGCAGTTGCCTAGTGGTTCCCACGTGCCTTTTTACCGCTAGTATGAAGAGTTTGGGAAGGTAGCACGGGCTCTGCGGATTTTGTTGGCTAGCTTCTGTGGCTGCAAAGAAGTGTCTTTTCTGACTTGTATGACATACAGGCCTCAGAGGAATTTCTATGACATACCTGTACTTCCTGATGATGAAGTTACTGCAGTTCTGCACGCCGGTGCTGCAGTTACACTGCAGCATGGTTCAGTCCCCCAGTTTTAGTGTGAACCTCATGACAGACGTTGTTTTCCACCAAGCTCTAGCTCCTCAAGTCTTGTAATTTCATGTTAGTCTTGATTTTCATGTGTCTGAAACAAGTCATTCCAGCCTTCATGCCTAAGAAAGTAAATCTTGAAATCATAAAGGCAGCTTACAATAATGCATGGACCTGAACCCCTATTATTGCTGGTTTTTGGATGGTGAATTTTAAAATCAAGTAGTGTTTTTAGGAATTAGGATATTGATAATTGGGCTCAACCATGTTGACAACTTCTGGCAGAATTTGCAGACTCAGATACTAAGCAGGTTTTCCACTGCAACCCGCCTACTGTCAGGTGAGACACCCGTAGTGGTAAACGTGATGGGATGGACGTATCAGGCCCAGGGACAGCAAAATCCTTTACAGCAGGTTTCCCCTTGATGCTGCTTCAAATTCAAACACTTCCTCAGAACTGCAATAAGACACGCTGCAGCTTGCGATCCAGGCCATAAAATCCACTGACAGCAGGAGATTCATCCTCTCAAACGCAGGGCCTGTCCCCTACCAAAGGGCAGGTGAGTGTTCTGGGTCAGTGTCAGTGCTTTGGCTTCGTGTTGGGGGTTTTGGCGCAGAGGTTACTCCCTGCTGGTCACCAGACAGCTCTGTGCTGTCAGCTTGGCCGCAGCAGTACTGCTCTGCCCTTGCAAGGGCAGGTGAGTGTTCTGGGTCAGTGCCAGTGCTTTGGCTTCGTGGTGGGTGTTTTGGCGCAGACGTTACTCCCTGCTGGTCACCAGACAGCTCTGTGCTGTCAGCTTGGCCGCAGCAGTACTGCTCTGCCCTTGCCAAAAGAGCGCAGCTTTTCTGTTGTGGTGCGTCCTGTGGAAAACGCTGCAGTTCAGACAAACACCTACGGCCTTACAGGCACTGATGGGAGTTACAGAGAGGCTTTTGGATCGCCGTCCCTTGATGCAGCTCTAAATCCCCTTCCCAGTGAGGCATGTCTGGTGCCCTGACACTCCTTCAGCTCCCTGCGGGTGTTTACCAGCCCTGGCCTGAGAGTGCCTCCATGTCCCTCCATACCAGGCTACCCTCCAGAGAGGCTCCAGCCTTTTTGGGTGGGGGAGAGTGGAGGAGGAAGACTTGTTTGTGAGTTCTTCAGATAATGGAAAAGACATTAGTCTCCACCCTCTTCTGGGTATTGCTTTGAGGCTGACAAAGAGCAGCTTCTCCTCGCCCAGGAGGAGGACGGGCGCTGTGATTGTTTGGTGCAGGGCCCCCTGGTCTGAGATGCCTGGCTCTGCAGCCGGTCACAGTGGTGACAGCTACCCCTGCATGCCTTTTCAGCCCTTGCATCTGATGCAAAACGCTTCCCACTCAGGAGCTGTTTGGTTTCAATTTGCAATCAGTTCACCTGCACGATTTGGTTTTGCACCTGCTTTCTCAGGGAGGACATTACCTTGGGCACAGTTTTTTATTAATTGACTTTTTTACTACATAACAGACCTAGGCCTTTGCTTTAGTATAAATGAAAGGTGATTGGCTACTGTGAACATTTGTGATTGCCCGTAGATCACTTACTTACCCTTGGCCTGCAGCACCCGTCAGCACTGCACTACTTGAGATTAAGAATTACGCAGTAGACACTATGATCAGAGACATGTCCAATTTCTGAGAAATTAAACTGAATTAATTTTTTAATCTCAGCAAGATGGATAGAAATACCAGCTGCTTAGTCCACCAGTTACCTAGTTATCTGATCCTCACATGCATGCTCACAGGGACACAGCTATAGCAGCGTGCTTTGGTTTGCCTCTATGACTTCCAAACTCACTATGACAATGCAAGACAAAAAACCTACTTGCAGAGTGTAGATAAGCATGTCTGTGGAAGGAGCTTGAAAATTTTATTCTTATAAGATGTTCTTGCCCTCCTAGGACAAGCAAAGCCATGATATCATTTATATTGGTCTAAGAAAAATTAATTCTAAGTGCACATTTCAAAGAGGTGACAGCTTGATTTTAAAAAAATTGTAAAATAATTGTGCAATATACTTAAATATGTCATTGAGGGGAGACAAATAATAATTCCATAAGCAAGACATTCTTTAAACTTTGCTTGAAAACGAATACAAACTGGGTGAGATGTCCCAGGTCCCAAATTCCTTTCACAAATATTATCAAAGGAGTACAGCAGAAGCAGCATCACTGAAGATCTAACATGGCAAAAAATGTTTCATTTATGTTAAAAAATGGCGAGTTCAAGGCAGCTGCTTAGATTTCTGAGAATACTTTTTTTGTTCCTCCATAGTTCTCTCTTAAGTAAGAGGTAGTGGCTTCTGTTTGTTACTTTTTATGGATCTTATGAGCCTTTTATTTTGCATTTACATTTAATGACTTTTTACTCTTGTGAATGAATTGTTCACTTCAGCCTCTTGGAAGGGAGTCTGGAGGACTGATGCCATTAGCAGAGAATAACTTTTAGGCCATTCACTCTTTAATGAGCTATGAAGTAATCGGCTATTTTGGTGCTGCCCGGCGGGGTCTCCGGCTTGGCCCAGTATTGCTCTCTTAGTGGCTGCTGTGCCTGCACCCCAGAAACACCTGGAAGCACAGACCTTCCTCATGGACAAAAAAGGCCATTCAAACCAACCATTTTGCTGCAAAAAGCTCACTGTTTGGGGAAGTGAAAACACAGCCTCTTCACAACACTGCCCTCTCTCCAGGTGCCATTTGCAAGGACCGACCAGACAGCATGAAGGTCGTGCAGGGCACAGAGTGGTGCAACACGATGCTGGCAAGTTCCTGGCAGGGGACAGCTGTGGCTGCCATCCCCTGAGGTGGCTGCAGTGAGAAGACAGTGGGGATGAGAGTAAAGGGGAGGCAGTCTGAGATTAAGGTTTGGGGGAAAGGGGCTATTTAAGCAACAGCCCAAGGCTGGCAGGGACCTCTGGAGACCATCCACTCCAAGCACCCTGATCAGAGCAGGGTTGGCCAAAGCAGGTTGCCCAGGGCCAGATTCTGCATCTCTAGTTCTCAAGCTTGAAGTCTGAAGCCTTGAAGCCTGAAGTTTGACATAGCACAGTTTATGCCAAACTCGTGCTGAGAGGTACTGCCCTACAAGGGGTGATGCTCTGAAGAGATCATTTGAATGAAGCTCTTTTTCTTTGTATTCCAACTAGTCACAGATTATTTTTTCTTCTTGCTCCAGATATTTTGCATCATGCTTGCCATATGGAAGAAAGAAATGATGCTGTTCTGATCTGCTGCCATAAAAATATGAAATGTTGTTTGTGTGATCTTCAGAATAGATTATAACTGGGAATTTCCACTTTGGGGAGATTTTGAACATGCTGAAGTTCGTTTTCCTTTCAATCTAGACAAGTTACAGTATGTCATTTTCCTACAAATTAGAAATCCTGTTCTAAAAGGATTTGTAAAATATGTAAAGGTTTTATTAATCTTTATAAACAGTGCTTCAAAGCAAGTTGTTCATTGATAACTTCCTTTTATGATTTTAGATAATTTGATTTTTAAAAGTCAAATTTTATTTTTTTGGTCACCCATATTCTCAAAATATTCTGTGAGGAAGGACTTTGACAGACTGTCAGCACCAGCATTGCTGCTCCCCCGAAGTCATCATTGACTTCTGGGAACTGAACGTGACAAAAGCAAGAGTGCTTTTAGCAAGCCCAATGTTGAAGCATGCTATTTAGACCAAGGAGTTAAAAAAGAAATACCGTGAAAATGAGAGCTACGGGTAAGCATTTCACCAGTGATATTTGTCATCTACCATCAGTTATACCTGAGTTGCGAGGCAGGATGATGGAGCAGCCAGTGCAGGGGTTACTATGGTAAGTATCTGTTTTCCGGACGTTGTAAAATGACATATGGATTTCCCTTACAGGGGACTGGCTACTCCTGGTAATGGGAATAACACAGACAACACAGGTACAACTGTTGCGAATTCTCACAGAGAGTTTAGTTATTGCTGTGTTACCTTCCCAGCACGCTGGTTTCTGAGGAGTCGTGGCTGCGGTGGCAGCCAACCAGTGCTCCCCATACAGGTTCTCTGCTCCGACTAATAAATCCCCTGGGAGCTGGGCTGGTAGCGTAGTGCAGTGTGCTGGCACTTCAGTGTCTTGAAGAAGAGCTGGCCCAGGTGAAGGGTTTATGCTCCAGCAGAGCCACACTGGAGACAGCCTGGGTCTCTCTGCCCCACATCCCATCTGATTTTCCATGTTGGGAAGTGGTGCACTTACATCCCAGCCAGCTCTGCATAGAACTGACAGGTCCATGCTTACCCCAGCACAGACACAGACATCCTACTTCTTGCCTCATCTGGCTCTGGAGCAGTACAAGCATGTCTGTGTGGTGCTTCCCCCAAGCCAGAAATCCCGTCTGGTTTGAGCCATTGTCCCGATGGCTCCGTTTGACCCCAGAGAGCTCAGCAGCCCAGACACTGGGATAGAAACAGATTTGAGGAGACCAGCTGGCATCATTATACCTCTGCAAGAATTAGACAAGTTTGTTACTCTTAGAAGGGCACTTACAGCACGGAGGAGATTGGATTTTGCATCACTGAGCTTACCTGCTGTGGCCTGGACTGTGCCAGCCCAGTCCCACGTGGATATGGCTTCTTATACCCTTCCCATCTTCATCTCTTGTTCAGGCATAAGCAATGCAATGCCGAAAGGTGCAAAGCAAAATGTAAAATGATTTATAGGGTACATTATGCCTGTGCTCAAAAACAGGACAGCAAAAAGAAAACCAACAAACAACATAGAACTGTATCCATGTGTATTTTGGAGAATTCGCAGTAGCACACATACAAAGCAAACCTTATGGCCTTTCTTGATATGAAATTCAGAACATTTTCAAAGTTTCTGGGCAGTGGAGACTGCAAGTTACTGTTGACTAGATGAAGTGACGCCATAAGTGGGAAGTGATAGATGAAGAGACAACGACATCTCTCGGGGATCAGATGGATGCATCCCCACTCCAATGCAGGGGCTGATGTATGTTGTTCAGTCCAAAATTGCCTGTAAGCTGTTATTGTCCAGTGTCACCGCTGGGTGAAATAAAGCCGAACTGATTACTAATACAGAGTTTCCAGTCCTTTTCCCATAGTTTGCATCTATACATCATAGCTCCAGGTTAAATCATAAGTATTCAGAATGAACATAAAATAGCTCTAGAGCTCAGAGTTGCAGATGACTGGGGAATCATATGTTAATGAGATAAAAATCGTATTTTTCCTCCCAAAGGTAAAAAGACTATTTAAAGAAGAGACTTTTCCTTGGGGGAAAGACCATTTCTGAGGGTTTTGTTTCCATTGTTTTTCAGCATCATTCCAGCCTAGTCAAACACGACAAGCCACCAGGAACAGGGCAACCCATGAGAGATGTGAGAGCAGCTCAGGAAGGAAAGGAAGACAGTCATGGATGAGTTGTTGGTGGAGATACCCTGGGGCTTTGGCAGAGTATTGAGCTAACTCCTGAAGAAAACCAAGCAGAGTTCAACTGGAGTTGAGAGCTGTTACATGAGGGGGAGGAGGAGACGGGGTGGATTCTCTTTTCCACAAATGATCCTCTGGTAAAAGAGGACCAATAACTAACTATAAGGAGAAAAGACATATAAGGGACAAGTGGAAAAAATGCTTAGTAAGAGATGGAAAAGGCCAGGCCTTCTCCTGGTCCACTAGCTCCCTTGCCAAGCAGCAGAGTCTTGCAGCTGATGAATAATCCTGGACAGGGAACAGCCAGCCAGGGAAAGCATTTCATGAATGGGATGTATATGAGGCAGTACTTCTTCATCTCCAGGCCTCAGTGGAGGAAAGGGAGCAGAGATAATGTCCTGCTGCATAGTAGCAGGCATAGATGTGATGTTCTTTCATCGTGCTTGTTTATGGTGTGGCAGCTGGGCTGAACATGCTCGTTTATATTGCACTGCTATTGCACTGCACGGTGTGAGTGCTCAGCAAACAGAGACAGGTATCTGAAAACAAGGTATTAATAAAGGCTACGGATCAACAACACAGTGAATTACACCTGGTCACAAATAGGCTTTAATATTGCACTGCGGGGCAGTAACTCCTACGCTAAAGCAAAGCAGGGTTTTGAACGTGCAGGCTGTTGGCTTCGTGCGCTCTGGCGCATGCTGTTTATAAACCATCTAAAGGCTGTCTGAGAATAGCGCGGGGGCTCAGCCAGGGCAGACTAGTTCTCCAACAACACACTGCCCTTGAATTTAGGGGGTGAGGTAACTGAGTACGGCTTGGGCTACCCAGCAGCAGTCCAAACCTGGCCGGGGTGCCGGGCTACACACCTGTGTAGCCCTAGCTTGAACACAAGCTCAAGCGCAAGCACAAGCTCAAACACTCCACCGGGGCTACCACAGCCTGGGCAGCCTTTGCTGGTGAGAATTTCTCTTTCTGAAGAGAGCAGAAGAAAAAGGTGGACAAGCAGGGCAAGCAAGGAGGAGAGATTTCAGACTCTACTTCTGTAAAGAACCCAAATTATAGCAGTGTCTGGCAACATGCTTCCTGAGTCAAAACTGTTGGATGTGAAATGCTATGCTACGATAGGGAGTTGAAGAAAAAAAGATTGATGACTTCACAGAGGAATGACCAAAGAACCGACATGAGAAAAGGAGCTCTTGATTTGCCATAAAGGTGTTTGTTAATCTTTCAAGCATTGAGCAATAGGAATGTAAGACTTCTTTCAGTTTGGTGGCAGAAGAAGCTGGGAAGTAGGGGCACTGGTCTGAATTAAAAAATGACTTTTGCTGGACTGGTGTTCCTGGCAGGTTACACCTGCTTCCCACCCCATGCCTTGCTGCCACTCTGTCTGGAGCAACTTGCTCTTAACAATAGCTGATGGCTGGAAGATACAGCATGTGCTACACTGCTCATTTCCCCTTCCTCCCAGCCTGATTGTTATTGCAGGAGTCAGGAGCAAGAAGGGCTCTTTAACACCATTAAGCTGTGAGAAACTGCGGCTGTGACAGTGAGAGTCTGACTTCATGCAATATGAAGTTGAAGAAAAATATCTAAAGAGAGAAGATGCCTTCCTGTAAGTACTTTGTACTATAGGGCATATGTATATACACAAACACTCACATGCACATGCATCCGGGAGGAGGTGTCTGTCCATGAGGGGAAATCCTGCTTGCACCAAAGTCAATGACAAAAATTCCCAGTGACCTTGGCAGGGCAGAGCTTCAGGAACTGTCTGTGCGTATGGTGGGACGTTGCACAAGTGTTCAGGCACACTGTGAGAGCATTTACTGACTGCAGGGCCTGGGGGATGGCAGCCTGAGCCAGGACAGCCATGCACCGAAATACAGCTGGGGAGTGAGGGCTCGTCCTCAGGCGTGCCAGCAGCAGTACATTGCTGTGTTGTCATGGATTTCTAGGTCACATCTGAGTGGGAGCAGCTTTGCCTGCCTGCGAGTCAGGAGAGCATTCCCAGGCAGTGATCCTGCCTACCTGAAAGGATTGGCAGGCGTCTTGGGTTGCGTGTTTGGTTTTGGCTTGGGTACTTTTAGTTTGTTTGTTTGCTCCCTTCTTTCTTTGTCTTTTTAACAATTACTTGGATTAGCCTAAAACCTGATTAACTGCCTTCGTTTACTCTGCTCCCAGAATAGTTAGGATAGTTTTCAAGGATCAACTAGAAGGGCCAACAGGCCCTTGGATAACCCTAATCCTACATTTGGTGATTTCATCCAGCTTATTTTACCCTTGGCTCTGCCTTTGGTGAGGCAGAAGTTCAGGAAACCTACTTCTACAACGGACTTTAATGGTTACTGTCTTGAAAACTACTATTTTAAGGTTGATTATAATTAATTCTATTCCAGTGATTTTTTTTCAACTGTTTTGAATTTGTGCAGCTCTAAGCCTTTTTTCAGTTGATAATGTAGATGGAAATTTAAGATCCAAGCATATTGAATATACATCTTGATTTCCTTAGGTGCCTTAAGTGGCTATTTTCACATTAATCCCTGCATGCAGTGGGCCAGCCACCTGATTTTATTAACATGAAATGTGTATTTTATTTATGGATTCCTCTTGTTCCTAACTATAATTTTGTAATAGCTAGATTCTAATTTTTTCTGTCCTTTTCTAGCACAGCAAGCATCACAAACTATCTTCACTATGGGTGACAGGCACTTATCTGCCACCTTCACACTGACCACATACGTCCCTGCCTGGACTCCTCTGTGGGACACAGAATTAGACGAGTTCAAAAATCGGAGCAGTGATTCCTGCAGGAAAGCACTATGTACCCTTGCCTGGGACCAGATTTGGGGCAGTATGCCAAGTTCTTTTGAGAATTTGGCCCTAACTGTAATTACCATTGCTGATGGCTGCCCACTTCTGAATATCTGCTGCTATGTTATCGGTGCTGAGCATTTGGAAAATCTGGTGATAAAGACCAGCCAGTCAGTGGAGTGCTGTCTCAGTTCGAGGGTGACATGAAGGACAGCAGAACAGGGGCCAGAGCTGCTCGTAAAGTAAAGCACAAATGTGTTCAGAGTAATAGCACCTGTACAAGATTCCAAATACCTGGTGAAATCAAACCAAGACAGGAGTATTGCAAACAAATGTCAAGCATATCTATTTCTGTGTAACAAGCAAAAAATGCTAAATCGCTTCCAGAACAAACAGTCTGAATTACTTTTGCAAAAGACTAGCTTGTCCTCAGCTCTTGTGGAAGAGGTCTGAATGAAGATCCTGGATCCAGAGCTTCCAGTTGCTTTGGGCAAATGCGTCCTCGCTTCCATGCAGATGCATGGATCCTTGGCCATGCTCTGCATTTCACCGGAAAAGCCGGTAATATTGCAAGCTGCTGGAGAAGAAAAACTGCTGAACTGCTTTGGATCTCTGAGGTTTGGGTGTGTGAAATTCATTATAATTTAACGATTTTTTTTTCATGTGTATGAACTACTTTCAGAATGTCGTTATCATCCATGGGGGTTTTTTTTTATTTTTTCAGTGAATCTTTACAGAGACTATTTAAATATTCTTTATGCTCTCCCTTTGGCACACCCCATGTATGGAAACCTGCACAGGATAACACATAAAGGGTTGTGGTAACCACTCTATAAAGACGGAAAATGCAATCATTGCCACAGAACCTACAAACCAGATTCAATCAAATTTACCTTCAGACAGGAATCACAGCTGCCCCGACTGTATCTGGATGACCCCCACATGTGTTAGCAATAAGCTGCAATGACATACATGTGTTCTCACGTGGCCTGTCCCTGCACTGACGGCACAGGTTTCTTTGTTCAGAATCACATTATGCATGTGTTTGTTATTCGTGTTTCTGCTTCCCCAACTTTCCTTTGATGTAAATTTAATACAACTTTTTCATCATTATTTGAAACAGAAACTCTGGGACAAAAAGAGCATCAAATACAGGATATAGTGAATAACACTAGGCAGTGTTTTATACTTCTCCTGCAAGTCTAAGTCATAACAAAAAACCCCTATATTTCTCAGAAGAAAAATAAAAGTCTTGACTTTTATTCAGGAGCTACAGACTTAGAGCTAGGGTCAGGCTGGGCTGCCATGGCACTGAGCTGACCAAAGTCTACTGTAGAAGGTTTGTGTCAGGAAAGGCAGGAAGAGATTCAGATGATAGGCTTCAACTGTGCTAGAGTAGTTTCAATTTTAAGTGAGCATTAGCTTTTAAATGCTGTGCAAGTCCTGTACTTTGTCATATACAGTTTTGGAAAATGTTTGGAAAGATGCTTGTGTGAAGGCTGGGAAAGATGCTTAATCTTAAGCTTTACGTTCCCCTTTAAATGTGTCTGAGCCACACCTCCACCTGTTATTAGTTTGCGCAGTGTATGAAGGTAATCCTACTCAGTGATAACCTTTAAACAAAATTTCTGTGATTACTGGCCCTGTTTCCCAAAGTGATTATGAGAAATGAACAGGGCAGATGGGAGCAGCCTTTCCCAGTGGATGCTAGAGAACATTTCTGTAGTGATTTAAAGCCATGTTAAACACTAGCTTGTTCACATTCAAATGCAGAGCATCCCAAGATGCTGCATGAGGCAGGGGAGAGAACTGAAACTGCTTTCGCGAAGTTGCTAAGCGTAATTAAAGGCTTATGTCTGAATCTTATAGCTCATGAACTGCTGTACAACAAGGGAAACAGCTCCCTAAGTAGCTTTTTACAAAACACTAAATATACTATCATAACAATAAAACCTAACTATCCAGCTGTTGGTCAATTACGTGCATGTGATACTGTGGACATCATGCCCCCTCTCTCCCCTTGAATCCATCTATTTCTGCTGCTGGAAAATAGCAAAGCTCCTCCAAGGAGCAGCTGAAAAGTTTAATAAAAATAAGTTGGAGCTGCTTTATCAGTTTTTGCACTTTTTCTGAAAATCGTGATTGTTCCTTTGGCAAAGTTCAGGGTGAAGTGAGAGCTGTTAGCATGGCCCCAAAGAGGGGAGAGAAAAAAGCTGTTTGCTGTCTCCCCTTTTGACATGACAAATAAAGGCAAATGTGTGAAGGTATTAGAGCCCCACTACAGAGCAGGAAGACGAAAACAAATAGCACCACACCACATGCCTGTAATCCCAATTAAAATGCATTCAAATTCATTCCTCTTCTCCTCAGCTTCCCTTTTCCACACCAGTGAACAAGCATGTTTGACAACAGAGTGTGGGAATTTCTAGTTCACTGAGCAGGTTTCCTTTCTCTTTGCCCCTGCATCTACCTGACCTTGCTTCTTCAAACCTGCACCGCGCACTCCCAAGTCAACCCTGTCTCCCTGCACCATACAGTCAGGCATTGCGCACTGTGACAGGGTCTCCGGGAGAAAACAAACTGGGAAGCAGCAGACAAGGCCTGAGGTAAAGCGTTCTCAGTAGCAGTACTGGGCTTTGTAGGAAATGAAATATTTCAGGCTCTCTGATGATGCTGTGCTTAACTGGCCACCTTTCCCAGGCACAGACCTTATGGTGCTTGAGGAATACATGCAGGGAAGCATCTAGCAGGTGAGCAGGACTTCCTGCCTTCAACAGGCATGGAGCAACAGGCACAGCAGCCAAGGTGACACCTAGTCAGTGCCACCAGCAAGAAGTGAGCAGGGGGGAAATGCTGTAGAGTACTTAGGAGGCTGGAGAATGCCTTGGAATCAGTGGGATTGTGAACACATGAGATCGGAAGGCAGCATGGGCTGTTGTTCTTTAGATGCTGGTGGATATATATAGAGAGAGGATGTTAGTGTGGCAAATCAATCGATAAGCATCAAATTGATTTTAAAAAATGCAAAAGGATGCACTAACCGTTATAAAATCAAATAGGAAGAGCAACAAATAAACATGGTCTATGGTTCATAAAATGATGGTTAGATAGATAGATACCAGAACCTTTTTCACAGGCAGGAGAGCAGGCAACCTCATCTGCAGCTTTTCACATTTCCACTTTTCACAGTTTTAATGCAGAACTAATTACTTCCCTCTAACGGCCCTCCCTCTCCTCTTCCTATTGACATAAAAGCTATTGACCAGACCTATAATCACAGCATTGCTTTTCGTTCAGCTTCAACCTCTGTTGCTTTCTCCCTTGTATCACCACTCAGACCGCAACCAAGAATTCAAAGCTCTTGCTTGTAACTTTGCAGTCTTCAGGTTTGGGGTTTTACATCCCCCTCCTTGCCAGCCTTTTCACGTCTCCATCCCACTGCTTCCTACACAGAGTACAGCTGCCAGGTTGATGATACAGATGCAGGAATAAAATTCAATTCTCAAGAGCGGCCTGACTAAAATGATTTTAAATCACAGTTCCAGGTAGGTTTTTTTCTGTATGCACTTTCTTTAAGCTTTTAGGTTCACCATACTGACCTTTGTCTCTTGAGCAGGTAGAACAACCAACAGCAGTAGCAGAGCGTTACCCTTTGTGCTCACTCATGCCACAGGAAAAGGGCGCAGCTGGAGAAGATACCAAACAAATAGCTCAATAGGTGTTTAGCTGAGCAAGAAGGCTGCTTTGCAAACTGGTAGGAAACAGGGTCTAATGGACAAGGGTTATTACTTCCTGTTGCCCCAAGCTTCATTTCTCCCAACAATACAAATCACCTCGATCCTTCTTCAAACTCCTTGGTGTCTCTTACTGTCCCCATGTACTCTGTCTTTCTCAGATCTTCTCTCCTGTCTCCTTAACCGATTCTCAATCTCCATGCTGTGATAGTCTCGGTCCCACTGTATCTATATTTCAGCTGGCCTGGGTCACTCTGTAATAGCTTTCAGTGAGCTGCCTGCCTGTGTCCTCAGAAGAAATGTCTCCTACAGCAGTTCACTCCCATCAGCTGGCCACACGTTTTCTGATGCCAGAAGATTTCCAGAAAAGGTCTGCTGTGGGGGGGGTCACATATCTTTATTCAAAAAGGCTGAAAATTTCAAGAAAATTTCATTCTGAAAAGCATACCTAGCATGGAAAATTTCATTCAAATGTTGGGAAATATATGGGAATGATCTCTTACAAAAAGAAATGCAGGAAATGAGGGCCATTTCTGGCACTCCTACTCTGTGGCTGAAATAATTATAGGAGTTCTTGCCCACCACTTTCCTAAGCAGGAGGAAAGACTCCCAAATGAGCTGATTCTGTATGTCAAGCCATTCTTGTGTTGTATGAACTGTAATATTTACTATAATCCTGTTGCAGACAATGTACTGATTCAAACTCCATCCCATAGCTGCTGCAAACAATGTCATTGTTATGCAGCTCATTATCCAATGACAGGTGGCAGAAATGAGCAACTTTGACAATGCGCCTGCACTTCTGTGTTACCCGTCATGACTTCTTAATGGCCACTTGGACAGGCATCTACTGAACAGTACTGTACAGACGCTTCAGACAAAAGAAATGGGTGAACATGAGGCAGATTCCTCCTGGTGTAAGCTAAGGTTATGCTTGTGGTCATCAGGCCTGTGGAGGCCACGGTGTTTCTGTTGTGTGAGGTAACCCACAAGAGAAATCCGCGAGGGGGCACGACATTTTGAGGTTGCCTTACACGATTCAGGGTTTGGCAGGCCCATTGTTTATACAACATTAATACCAAATTGATGCTTTCGGGAAACTCCACCCATGAGTGATCCAGAAAACTTCCTGATATGCCCAACAAGACTTCAGCCAAGCGCAACTAATTGTAGGCTGCAAAATATTTTTTCAGAGCAAAAAGAATGGGAGAGAAGAGAGAGTAAAAACACAGAGAGGAAAAGGTAAGTGATGTGCTACGGTAGAACAGACAACATAGACAGGACAAACTGTTAGGGAAGAAGGAGGCAGAGACTGTAGGTATGTTTGGGTATGTAGGTATGTTCAACCTAATTATCAGAGGCCGTACTTAGGCCGAATGGAGTTCATGTTTGTCCTCTCCCTATCTCTCTCTGCCTGCTTTCAGCTTCTGGTAGCATTGCCTCTTCCTCTCACACCCCTAAAACTTAAAGCCTCTTCTTCTTGGAGGTTTCAGGGTCTAGCAGGGCTTTCAGCACCGCCTAGAAAATTACACTGGGGCACTCCTTTTCTTTCCCCATTTTTTTTTGTAGCTGTTGGCCGTGCTCTGTCAGCAATACAGCCTGATCCTGTTGGCTGTGCTAGCCTCTTGAACAATGCACTTTCAGAGGGAGTGGGTTTCCTGATTGAGAAAATATTCAAACTGAGAGGTATGGAAAAACCAAGATACTCTAATGTTTAAAGAGAATATTAAAATGATGCCTACAGCTGGATTTGGTAAGATTCCAAGACCAAATCAGCTCCAGAGTTTAAATCACCAGATCTTATCAATGTTGGCCAGATGTTGGTTAGATGCTTTTCAAAGCCAAGTTAACCCAGGCCCACAGACACAATTAACATACTGATGAAACTCATGGGCTGAAGGAGAAAAATGTATAGGAGATTGTTAAAGGTTGAGAGTTTGGAGTACAAATGCAGATAAAGTTGACTGTCTACACCATGAGTCCTGAGGTGAAAGAGAAGTTACCTGCCTTCCCCAGCTTGCTTCATCTATTGAGCCCCTAGGATCCCGGGCACACTCCTGCCTGAGCAAGATCCTGCCCTCCGATAACCTCACATTAAAGAGAAAAAAAAAAAACAACCAGTACCCCTCAGGTGATTCAGACCGAAGTAAAAGTGCAAAATATCTCCGGCTCCAAGGAAAGATGGAGCAGATAAACAAGGGAGCAGCAGCCAAAAGCACAAGCAGCTGGCCACCGAGGTGGCCTTCTGGAGTATATCTCTGCGCCCAAGGTCCCACAAGCAGCCTCAAGCACCCAGAAGTCACTAGAGAGTTTGGTGTAGCCTCTCTGCCAGAACCTGGCCTGGGAGAAGTGAGTGAGAGAGTCAGTGCTGAAAGGCACTGCAAGTACAGAGAAACCACAATGCAATCGTGCATTTTAGAAAACAGAGAGCGGGAGACAATATTGGCACCGGGGGGGACGTCTCCTGAAAATGCTCAGAAATGAAGCTCAGTGTGGTATGAAAAATATTTCACTTCCAGAGCAGTTTAACCTGAGCAGCTCCGCTGGAAGGGAAGAAAGCTGCTCTGGGTTTCCCACACAACAAACTAAGAGACTGGGCTGTGTGAGGTTCTTATTATCAAAATATCTAATTCTGAACAATCGTAAAAAGCTGGGCAGAGCTAACATGTATTTCTCCCAAGACCTGTTCCCTCTAATTATAAAAAAATATCAAAAAAAGTATTCAGGAAGAATCCCAGGTTCGCTCCTGAGCCAACCCGGAGCCGTGGAGCCTGGAGGGCTGCCAGGCAAGCTGGCAGGAAATCAGGCGAGCTTGTGATGGAAACCTGCCTGTGTTTCATCGGAAGTTCATCCAA
Source organism: Buceros rhinoceros silvestris (assembly GCF_000710305.1). Classification (NCBI taxonomy): domain Eukaryota; kingdom Metazoa; phylum Chordata; class Aves; order Bucerotiformes; family Bucerotidae; genus Buceros; species Buceros rhinoceros. The sequence continues at coordinate 56,900 of NW_010407638.1, read as the reverse complement.
ACAGAGACGCTTCTGCAAAACATTGTGCTTACGACAAATCGGCATTCTTTGACAAAAAACCTGTGCCGTTGGAAACCTCCCAGCCACTGTTTCTTACGGCATAATCATTCCTTAAATAATGAAAAAAAAACCAAACTGAAAAACTGGGTGTGTCATAGATAACATTGATGGTCTACCTTACATATAGTTTTGTAAATGACTCCTTATATGGAGTCATTTGAAAAATGGGTCCTCGGGCATTTCAGTCTGTTTTTTCACAATGAGTGCTGCAGGCTCAGCTTTGTCACCCTACAATGTACACAAATGTAAAAGAATGGTGAGATGCTGGGTGAGGATAGAGCAATTTTATGGTATCCGTAATTTTTTTCATTCTGAGTAACATTTTTTGCATATTACAGATAGTTTCATATTCCTCCCTGTTCCTCCCAAATGAAAACAGACAGAAAAATATGGATGTCTCTACCAATACTCAGATCATGTAACAAGGGCATAACTCTCTCACTTTGAAATTACTAGCTTGAGCATTTAGAGAACAGAAAGAAATGTGGAAAACACATACACAACTTGGAAGAGCTGAATAGATGAGAGCATTTTTCTTTATAAAAGGAAAAAAGACAAAACGAGGGCTATTTCCTCTTTAATGGTTTTGAATGATATTGGAAACCTCTCTCATTCTAGCGTCTCTTCCAAAGGAGTACCTATAAGGCTGTACGATAAGGTCTGCAATCAAATTGGGGACTTAGTCTTGCATACTCTTCGTCTACCTAAGTGCCAGAGCCAGAAGTGGGAGGCTCTAATTCATATAGCTGCAAAATAAACAGCAAAGTACCCATTTAAACTAAGCAGAAGCTCAGGTTATAATGGCTATGTTTGTTTTCCGTGTACCTTTGAAAGAAAACAGCCACAGCTGCTATTCAAATTTTCTTTCTTTGCCTCCCAGTTATGTGAATACAGTGCACAAGATTAAGACATTTTCAGCATGTAACTTCAATCATGTGAGAAGTCCCACTGATTTCAGCCAGCGACTTCCTATTGAGTCAGCAAAGTACTTATTCCTGTGTGTGATTTTTAAGATGACTAATCCCCCTGGCTGTGTCTGCACTGCCGGGTAGGTACATTAGGCAGGATGTCCTGCGGCCCCGGCCCCCCAGCATACGCCCTGGCTGCATCCTGGCTCTGGGCTGGGACAAGATGGGAGTGACCACAAGCTCCTTTATGTTGTGCTTTCGTTTGGAAAGAAAACCCTGTGCCCAGAGCCAGCAAGTGCAGTGTACTTTGTGAGAGTCTGCAGCCGGGGTGATTGAGAGGACGGCTGGAGGGGCACCTCCTCTGCTGCATGGGCAAAAGCCCAACTTTGTGCTCATTGTTACCCACATGCTGAAACTCGTTGGTAACTTGGAGTGGCACTATATCAGCCCTGGCTCAAACGAGGCTGTCACAACTTCTCTAATGAACCTCTCACAGTCTTTCAATAATGCAGCTATTTATAGGCTAGGTCTATACTGAATAGATTGCTGAAGCTGCACAAAAGCTCGCAGTGTTTCAGCAATGAAGCTGTAGAGAGACATCAGTGCAGTCCAAAACCACTCAATATGGCTACATACAATCAAATATTATAATCTACTGTGCTTTGCCTGATTACACTCGCTGCTTAACTGAGAAGTTAATGGCATCTTCTTATATTTATAAAATTTTCTTAGAAGTGGAAGCTGGTCTTGAGAAGGACAAGAATTTTCAAGTCCTGCGGAATAAGAGCTAAACTTTGCTTTTGCTCACATCAATTTTAGGTGTAGCATCATTTAATTTTTACAGAATACCCCCAGTAATCAGTGCAGAATTTGGACATAGTCAGAAACCGTCACCAACCATCTTATCTTTCTCTTTCAAGTTGCTCTTTTCAGGCTCTAGCAAACATTCTGGTTCTTGTTCTCCCAGCATGTATCAGGGAGAAAATATTAGGGAAAAAAATGATTTAAAACTGTTCAACAAGTTCTCTCACGAGGAAGAATTGCTGCTGGGAGTGTTCTGTCCTTTTCACCACCCAAGCACATTGCGTCCTAAACGTTTATTTTTGAGATGTGTGAGATGAAGGTAACACAAAGCAGCAAGACACTTTACACATGGCTCACCTGTATCTTTCTTAGAAGAGAACAGAGAAAGGATTTTACTGCTTTGACAGCCTTCTGTCTCTGTGGCACTTGTTCTTGAAGTCCTAATAAACAGCAGACTGCTGCAGACATGCTTTGCTTATGAATCTTCCGAATCTTCTCCTGAATCTTACAAGAGACTTGACATTCCATACAGGTGTTGGAATAAGCACTATAGGCCTTTGACTTACACCACTGTGGCCAGAAAAGACTTCAGTGACACCCTCCAGCACTGGAGCAGTTCCTGCTCCTTTCTCTTTGTCCTAAGGTTTTATCTCTCTAAAAGGTGCAGGGATTTCCTCTGGGGATTCAGAGGAGGAAAAAACTTGAGACAGAGGTAATATTTCATACAATGCGAAGCACAAAAGGATGAAAAAGATAGCTAATGGTTGTCTTGTCTTCTGGCAATTGCTTCCTCTTTAGCAGCTTTGAAGAGAAGTTGTGTCCCTCCATTTCATCCATGACTGTAAGGGCCAGTCCATGAAGGGACTTACAAACCTAACTACTACTCTGAGTTGCAGAATCCTATATTTAGATGACATCGAGACCCTCAGCGTTTCTTCTCAGCCCAATCCTGCCTCTGCAAGTGCACTGAGCCTTCTGATGCTCAGGTAGGTGTGGGAAAATCCTGTGACCCCAGTCACCAGCAGACTCAGTATACCCCTGTTAATGCCAAAGCTCCAGAGGGATTCCTGAACTGGTCTGTTCGTGCACTGGGCTAGAGTAGTGCTGCTTCCCAGACAGCTCAGTTTTACATTCAGCCCTCCTCAGGTGAGAGAGAGTGATTTCTGAAGGATGAGGTTAGGTTAGGCACAGGTATCCAAACCAAAGTCCCTGCTCCAGTGGAGGACTTGTATGAGTAGCCCTTCTAGGCTACTTTCCCAGAGATCCTCGGAATCAAACTATTAAACTGTCAAACAGCAAAAACCCTGTCAAAAACTCTGACACATCCAGACTTTTTTCCCCACTTTTATTAATTTTTGCTTCTGAAGACAGGGAAAATGAAGCAAGGCAAGGTGAAGACCTTAACCTGATTGTGTAGCTTCGTGGCAGAAAACATGCTAGTGAGAATAAACAGCTTTTCCGCTTTAAGTTGCATTTACAAATACTCTGGTGGTACCTTACCTAGAACTGCTGACTCTCTTACAAAAGAAATACTTTAGAAGGGACGAAACTTTTTGTATAAGGTTACTCAGAGCTCACCAATAAAGTTCTTCAATACCAATACATAATCAGAGAACTTATTTTCATATTATTAAGACATTTAAGTACAATACTGTTATAAATGTGTTGTGTAACAAGTAATAATTACAGCTTATTGCTCGCTGACTAGTTTAGAAGATTTTTTTTCTCATGTATTTAAAATTTCTGGTGAAATTGGTGAGGAATGTACTCAGCACATCCTGTTAGCTGAGTCAATTGAAATTGCACCTGTTCTTGGATGCAAGTCATAAAAAACGCAACCCATATACATTGTAAAGAAAAGGACTTGTATGCACTTTTTCCAATTAACATCTGCCTTTTGGCAAGTCATTAGCCTATTTTCTCACAAAGAAATGGCTTCAATTGTATTTTGCATCCGAAGCGTGCAAAAGTCCCTGAGGGGGCACTCTGACAAAAACATACTGTTCCTGGATCCAGTGTGAACATACATATTCATTAATTGTTTGGGGCAAAGAGTACAGAACTTCTGATTTTTACAAGTCTTACAAGGTAAACAGGTTACATAAAGCTATGTCCCTGGAAATACATTCACATCCCAGCTACCACTGTTTAGTAGAAAACTCATGAGTGGTTTTGTAATGTGATATGGCAAGGAAAATAGTTCAGCCACGCTGTAATAAAACTTCTAGGAAGGAAAAAAACCCTGTTTACCTTAAAAATAGTACAGCACATTGAGTTATTCATTTAAATAAATACATGTGGGAAGTTGTATTTCTCAAATCCCTCATGCTGCAGGGATCTGTTCAGGCCATTCTAAAATGGCAAGGACTATCTATTCTACCATGATTTCTCCAGCTAGATTAGTTTAATCAAAATTTGAAATTACGTTTCTTGCCATAAAGATAATGAAACAATAAATTGTTCCATTCTTACACGTGTAGAAGCAAGAAACATCAATCCCCCAAAGCATGAAGGAGTTGTTCAAATACATTCACCTCCAGGAATTGGTTTTCCAAAATTGTAAGTTTATAAAAAACATGTCAGCAGTAGCAAAAAGTAAATACTGAAGATTTTTGAACAATATAGTGGTGTGTTTAAAAAAAAAAAAATGCGGAAAAGAAACAACCTCCAAAAATACAAAAGAGAAACCCCAGAATACAGTTTGAGTTGTCAGGTTGGCCCATAAAGCACAACGGGTTACTGGCATGAACTGACATCTCAGCCTGATTTTGCCCTGGTGTTTGAAAAACTTTATGTTCAGATCTAAAAAAAAAGTGAAGTGCTTTAAGGTCCAGTGTTGCAACATTTAGCCATTTGGTGTCTGCCCCCACCTTGATAATTAGGAACATCTAAATGTGCTCCCAAAGGAAGTGCACATTGCCATCCAAAATGAAAAACTGAGAAGGGCATTTTTGTTTCAAAACGGCTGCAGAGGCATGTCCAGTAAGTCGCTGAGCTACTACTGCATAACACTTTGATCCTTCAGGAATTTGAAGCTGGGTTGCCCCAGAGCCAGTCTCCCAGAGCTGCCGGCAGGAGATGTTACTCCTGCTGCCACCTTCTCTCTCTCCCCAGCAAACCTTGGGGATCTACTGCATGTCATTCAGACATCGGTGTTACTTTTTTTAGTAAGTGAGACATTTTTGCAGTAGCTGGCCTGGATGCTAGAAGCAGTCTTTTTCCAGCAGGGTGGCCTATTTACTATCAGAGGGATCACCTAGCTTGAGGAAACCTGGACTGCATCAGGTACGTGGTTCAGCTTGTTTAGAACAAGTATGGATTTTCAGCAATTCACTGCAGTCTGCAATACAGATATATTTTCATAATCATTTAAAGACCTGTGCAATTACTTTTTTTTGCAGGTGCAAAAGCACAACTAAGACTAAACAGCAGTCATTTTTCTCTAGCTCTATTAGATGATTAATTCCAAATAGTCAAGTCACCAGTTCGTGCCAGAGCACAAACCCTAGAGTAAATGCTTCTAAGAGTTCATCCAGCCTCTTCAGGTGCTTTTAAAGGAAATTTTTTCTATTCCATAGCTTTATTTGAAATTATATGGATCAAGAAAAAGACACAAGTAGCCCACATCAATGTTCCTTTAAAAGAACCATCCTGTTAGCTGTTTGTGGTTGTGTTTTAGGAGAGACATCACGGCTTGAGGAAAACACCTCCATCGTGTTCTCAACCAATCACCTCTCGTTGGACAGACATGCCATGTGGCATGCACATTGAGTTTCAGTACCCACAGACCAACTGACAGAATGACGAGAACATATCTTGATTTGGAAATGTTATGTTAGTTCACAAGATTCACACACAGCAAAGGAATAAACTGGATTAAGTATGAAATGCCCCCGATCATAGGTAGTGAAAAGGAAGGATTAGTGATAGGAGCTAAGGCAGAAAGGAAAATTTCAGCAGAGGTTTTATTGAAAAATACAGAAGTAAAAGAAATTTCCAAAACTTGTAGATAAATAATCCTGAAAAGCTGAACAATAGCAACAAAAATCTGCAGATTTAAAACATATATGTATAGTCTGCTCAAAGAAAACGGGAAAAAAGCAAAATATTTCCATAGCTACATGGTTTTGTGTCTTTTAACGGAGCCAAGAAAAGGTAAAGACCACAAGAGTATTTGCAAATGCATAAAGCAGAGCACATCTGACCTAGAAGACAGTATTTACATAACTATGTGTTATATAGCATTACAAACAGTTGCATAATCAAAGGTCAGGCTGTTTGCATTGCAATATGTAAGACCGTTCTTTCACAAAAAATCTGTGGCTAGGGTGTTTCATAGTAAGATTTGCATCTAAAATTTTCATAAGAGACTGCTGCTTCACAATAAACAGTACTAATTAAGACTGAGCTGAAAATAGGTAGTACTTGTCGGTAAAGTTCAGAGTTTACCAAGCAAGTGAGGTGATGCTTAGCTATCTGAATGATTGTGATTACTATGAGAGAAAATGAAAAGTTATAAAACCCAAAATGGACTGCTCATTGTTTTGGCTTGAACCACAACAGTATTTGCACATACATATGTGCAAGTACAAGCTTCTCATATGAGCTTCTATACTTAAGCTGAACTCCACTGATGTTAATGAGGTTCAGCCTGGGAAATGGGCTTTATCCACTGACAGCTGCAGAATCGGATTGAAACGCTCTTGCCATTTCAGGTGTCTTATTTTTCAACATACAAAATGTGAAGTTGCAGATATGGATGACTACCTCGTCTTGACGGTGGATTTACAACAGGTGTTCTGCAATTGCCATTTAAAAAAAAATAGGTAGACATAAAGAAGCATAGATGTTGTCTATTAAAAAACAAGACCTGCAATCATCTTTCCAAAAATTGCATTTTTATTAAAAAAATCCCCAAAATCATTGTACATTGCAAAATCTTTTCTGATTTATGGCTTCATTCATAGCACATTAACCAATGGGGGACATTCGTAGCATGCAAAGGATGAGCACCTGTGGAAGTCCATGGAGGAGGAGAATCTTTTGTATTTATGATATAGGTTTTGCATCATTTTGTCTTTGGTTCAAATGTATTCTTCAGAAGAACAAAGCCGATCTTTACTTTTCTAAATAGGAAAAATGAATTTTGATGGGGATGAGACAAGCAGAAGTGCTCGACTGCATCAGTCTCACAGCTGAATTCACGTAAATGCAAAGTTTAAGTGACTTTCATATTTGCAACTAAAAGTTTTTACATCTTCTTGCAATCATCACTAAAATGTTTAGAAGATACAGAGTCACTGTCACTACTTTTTGGTAAAATATTTGAGAGTGTGTAAGGCACAAAGAAAACCTCTGGCATTTTGAGAGTTAGGGTTAATTACGTCTTATTTAATTTAGATGCTTGAGTAATGTAGCCTTAGCAGAAAGAGCATTATTTTCTCAAACTTTACCTGAGTTAAAAACCCTGCATGGTGCACTTCCATAATAATTGCTATTCATCTAAAAATACGAAGTTTGTTGCTTAATCGTATTCAAAGAAATAAAAGTCCTGTAAAGTTCAATGGGAATGATTTTAGATAATAGGCGTTTTGGCTGGGCTGTGCTTTGTTAAATAAATAACCAGAATATCTGCTTGCTACCAGTGTTTAAAATATGTTGCCCATTTTTTTCCCCTCAGCTTTTATTACACTGAGTAACTGACTTGTTAGAAAATGAGGAGGGTTTTTTGCTAATAACAAAATTCAGTGAAGTAAGATTTATTATTTCCTTATGAATATATTTCCTTGTGAAACATATTCATCAGTACAGTTTGTTTTCATATTTTACTCTTCCTGTCTTCCCTGAAGTAACATTTTTTGCTGATTTTCTAAGCATTCCTTCAATTTGTCTTCAGTCAAAGTTAGACGTTGTTCCAGGATTGAAATAGTCTGCAGGAAGAGAACACTAATTTCAATTTGTTTTCATATTATACACACAGTATTATAAAAGAGTGCAACAGAGTAATGTAAGAAGAAAGATTTCAATTTAACAGAAAAAATATATTCTAAGATGGCTTTTCCTCGGCTATTCCACTATGTACAACTGTATTTAAAAATAATGGCTTTGTCTCTATGGAGACTGTCTAAAGGTTTAAAATTGTTTTCACAAAATATTTTCTCAGAGAGAAATATATACATGCAGATATAAATTACTCTGAAATATTATGCAAAAGTTGCATCCATATTTCAATAGTAAACCAGCCATCACTGTTGATCTCAAATGATGTCTTCCAAAAACCTAAAAGAAGGCATTCCCCCAAAAAGGAAGCATAAAAAAAAATACTATTAAAAGCCATTCTCCAAGAGAATCATCAGAAAAGGCAGGTTTCTGGACACAGGCTGGCCGTTTCTTTTTAATCTAATTTACTACACAAATAATTTTCAACAGGTGACTTGACTCTGTACTTCCCCAAACTCATTCCTTGAGTTAACATATACATTGCAAAAGAATGCAGAAAATATCCCCCCAAATCCTTAGCCACTCCCTTTAGATTTGATTTATGTTAATATATTACAGAGTTGTATCTTAAAACATAGCTTGGCTAAGTAAGTATTGAGCATTCGCAAACAAGTGACTCAGAGTCATTGACTGAGACTAGTATTTGTGCAGTTTCACTGACACTAGGAATTACTCCGCTGCTCAGATTGCCACCTAAGCCAACACCTTGGACACCAAGTTTGAAAAGGGCTTTAATGGTACATTGCCAAATTACTTTGTTCATTCCCTGCTAATGCATGACTGTTCAAGCTGGAATCTGAGAATGTCTGCTAAACAACTGGCTTCTAGCAAATCTTTGCTAGATCTCACTACTGAAAAAATAGTGACCTTCTTTCTCCAGAGTTAAAAATACAACAATAACCTTTGCGATTATGTGGCAGGAAGCTTTCACTTTTGCAAACACAATACGTGCAATCAATATTTGCTGAAAGGAATAAAACAAAACTGTCACTTGACTAGTCAACTATTCAAAACAACCCCATAAACCTTAATATTCTGATTTATAAACACAGCTTCTGGTTTTATTTGCTGATTGACAGCATTATCATTTTCCACTGCGAGTGTTATCTGTTATTGCATACTTACTAGAGTTAAAATATCCAGCTGCTCCACGATTTGCTCCAAAGCGTTACCCAGGGAGGGGGCGATGCCTGTGTGCTTGTCCACATCATGAACAGCTGATTCGCTCTTATTGTCTGAGTTCCTTTTTGAACTCGTCACCAAGACTGAAGCAGGACGATATTGCAGATCTTCACTGCTGGCATCATCCTTGAACACAGAAACACCATTTTTGAAGATTCAGTTGCCTTTGTCTTCATTTAATTGGAGCCATACAAGAAGACAGGTTGAAAAGCCTAGCTTTTAATTTTGAAAAAAATCTATTTACACATACATGCACACACACAAGGGCCTTCAGATCTGCGTCTCGTGCCAGGTCCAGTTCAAAACACTTCAATTCATTTTGACCTAAGACAGAATTTCAATTATGATGGATGAGGCAGTAACAGAAATTTCAGCAGTCTTTAGGTATGTGTTACAGGTATATATGACTGCGGAACCACATGCTGTACTACTAGAGCTTGAATTAAAGCTCGAATAAATGCTATTGCTCAATGGAGTTTTCTTCAAAAAGATAGCTCTAGCTCACAAAGGAATTAAATCCCAGCAGTCATACAGATGACAAATCCATATGTCTAGATGATCCCACAAGTTCCTTCCAACCTCATACCATGAAACCTTTGTTTAATATGAATTAACCTCCTCTTTCAGAATTAAAAAAAAACAGGTAGATTTCAGTAGTTTACTCCATGAGAAACTTTTTGATTCCTTCAGAAACTGGGAGAAGGAAATAACAGAAAAGACCCACAAAATGCAAAGAGGGAAATAATCTTGATGTATAAACACTGCTCCAGGGTAGTGAGAAAGCACGATCTTCCCAATCACTTCTGGTTTTGTTTGTGCCTTGAAGTTCTTAACGGCACCTTTGAGTCAGAAAAGTTTAAATCATCACTAATTCATTAGAGGGTCCTTCATAACACCTTTACCTGATTTATTAATGGCTTTTTGAGATTTCTTTGAGAACTTCTTACACTTTCAGATAACTTTAGTTTATTTTTACACTAAAACAAACTGAGGTAGTCAAGTTTTATTATCTCTAATTATATTACCGATATCCACAACATTTACAAAATAAAACATTTAAATGGTTACAATTTAACTGCTTCTCTGAAATGTATCAAGAGCTGATAAAAATATCCATTAGTTATGCAAAGGGAAAATTTTAGTCCTATCTGATATATGTAAAATACACAATATTTACAATTTACCCAAAATATATTTATATTTCAAATTTTCAGATTTTCAAAACAGAGAGTCTTAAAACCACTGTCGGCCATTAATAACAAAATCTCCTAAGTTTATAAAATAATCTTGTAAATCGCTAGGCAGAATTACTGGCAAAGCTTTACAAGATTACCTAGGCAGGCTGATAAGTTTCTGTCAAGAATGATTTGTGTGTGGTTGACCCCATCTTTGAATCAGGTATGATCAGACTGTGGTGGATGAAATACTACCACTATGATAATGTCATGATTTTAAATATAAGTAATATTTAATCACATCACAATATTATCAGGAACTTTTTCTGCTGCGTTATCCACAATACTACTCCTGTGTCTTCTAGGCCATCCGGCACAGTCCTGACTGACTATCATGCTCTGATGGTTGCTGATTCTTCAAAGTCTTTTCTTCCATGAGTGCTGTGGTTGTGCCATCTACACCAATGACGTAGGCAAGAGACAAGTTGTGTCCACCATCTGTCTGGAAGGGCTCTTCTTTTTACTACCAAAGCCCAAAAGAAAACCAAAAATGCCACATATACAGAGTCAGTAGAAGACCATGGGTCACACAAGGGGAATGGCTGAAAGCAGAGATTGTGGTAGGGTGAGAAGGTTTCCTATCACAGGAAGAGGAAGGCAAAGAAGAAAGTCTCACCACCCTCTCTGGGTTAAAAGCCCCATTGTACAGTTAAGTTCTGCAAGGACAGGTCTTAGCCCCCAAGCAAGAACCCATGAAGTGCAGAGCGTGGGGTTGATAGGAATAGGGAGAGATACCCATGCATATGCTCCAGACCTTTACTTAGAACACTACAAAACCCATGGAACCCTTTCCCAAGTCTTGATAGTATCATGGTATTTGGTGATACGCCATTTTCACTGATTTCATTATGATGAAAGAAACAGATAAATCAGTTAGGAGATTTCAGCCCTCTTTTCCGTGCTTGGGGACTGATTTATGCAAATGAACTAAGCACATCAAATAATAAATGTCTGATGCAACTAATACTGAAATCCATTGGTGATCTGTATTGATACTGGGATGTGTCAAAAACATAAAAGTGTGCTAGACATCAAACTACAGATTTCAAACATCAAACATCCAAGGCTGTTTTACAGAATGTCCTAATGGTGACTTTTGCATTGGACTACAGAGAACTGGCCTTCTCAGGCTAAGGCTATTTAAACTCATGGCTCATAACACAATGCTTTGTTTAGGCAGGCTGTTGCCTTTGAAAGGCATGAAACTGTGGAAGAAAGGGTAGTCTCTCCAGCCATGCTGTTTGAGTTTTTCCACTGGTCAACAGAAAGCAGCTTCAGTTCAGTGGCTAGGATGCTCAGTCAGGAGCAGGTAAGCCCTGCTCCCTTGAGAGGGTTTGTATTTTATATATAAGGGGATAAAATGAATAAAAAAGAAGAAGAAAGAGAAAGGATTGGAACCCAGAATTTCCCCACTCCTGACTAGATGATTTAATTACATGTTTCTCTCCAGTACCATGAATTTCAATTTCTTCTCAATATGAAAAATCTTGTGATGTCAACTCAAGTTATCCCAAAGAATTGTATGTTATGGAGGAGACACTTATTAGTACAAAACAAACATAAATGGTTTGATTTTTGGACAAGATAGGCAGAAAATACATTTCCCATTTAATATGACTTTGCTTTAGCTCCTTGCTTTGAGGCGTTAGAAGTCCTCAAAAGAAAGCATTCCGAACATCATGGAATATTATGGCTCACAATTTATCCCATGTACTTTTAGATGAGGATGAAGTACATAGGATTATTGCATCTTAAGACTGTCCATATCTTCCCTTTGCAGAATTTTATTATATGATTATTAATCCAATCCTAGAAGAGTTCAGACACACTGGGTTATTTCTGACTTTGTAAGTTATATCTGAGGTCTTTGGGAAACAGGATTAATGAAAGTTTTTGGCACACTTACTAAATCACAAGATGGAGACAGTCTCAAATGCTGATTAACACAGAAAAGATTAAGCTCAATTTGGCATTCAAATGTTAAAGGAAAAATATTGCCACACATTACAGAATTCCCGTCTTACAACCAATCACACTATGAAGAACATCCCTGAATTGAACTACGGGAGACTATGTTGGAATAGTCTTCTTAATGTGATTTCTGTAGAAAGATAGCAAGACTACAGAACCTTGCTTCTATTGAAAACCTTGACCGCTTGCCCAGAAGCTTCCCAACCTCAACCAGGATTAGCTAAATTTGACAAAGAGGTAGAGGGCTCACTGATTAAGTTGCAACAAATTTCAGGAAAATTGGAGGCAGAGTAGATGGGATATGTTGCAGGAAAGACACGTAGAACTCAAGCATTATATATTCCGCATGGCAGCAGGAAACCTGCCCAATTGTCACATGCCTCATGAAATGCAGGCAGTGGATGAGAGAGTTTAAAAGTGCCAGTGAAAAACAGCCAGTTGGTGCAGGAACAATTTGTAAAGTTTATGCAATTATTCTTTGTAGACACCTCTTTGTGTCCTCTGAAAATCTGGGTAACTTTTGGTGATTTTAATAAAACCTAATGAAAAGGTAGAGGTCTCAAAAGTAAATAAGTTCCTAAAACCCTCAGGAAACCATTTTCCAGTTTCCCACCTGAGGTTAATGCAGCTCTACAAGCTCCCACTCCTTAGTTCCAAACAGGAATAAGGACGTGAGTTCCAGAAGTGCCAGGCTGGGACCCATGCCCTCCCAACACCAGTATCAATAAGCTCATTGGAAATAAACCTAGCACAGTTTGTCTAATGTTACCAAAGCTACTTGTATTAATGTTCTGAGATGCACATTCATTTTCTTGCCGTTTGAATGATGTAAGTAATTAAACAACACAGCCAAAACAGAGGTAACTGTAAACTTCAACTGATACTCTCTGACCTTGCTTAAAGGCATTTTGCTTTGCAAGTTCAGTGTCCTATGGAAAATATATTAATTCTCAAGTACTTAAAAATAATGAGTAGATTTAATATTCATTGGCACTTGAATTAAAAATTTGCTGTCTGTGATTTGAAGTATTAGGATGGAAAATTAAATTAATGGAGCAGGAGAGAAAAACAATCTGAGGTTATTAGACATTGACAAGTTCTTCGGAAAACAGTTCTGCTCTGAGGCTAGTGTTTCTCAGTTTCTTTTCAAAAAAGCCTGCTGTACTTCAGACTGAAAATAAAGTAGACTTTCAGTTTAAGCATCCACAAAGTGATTACAAATTTTGCTATTAAACGCAACCTAAATAGATTCTTTCCACCCAAGGAGAAAAGGTGTCAATTCAGGTAAACAAAGAAAATGCCAAACTACTGAAAATCTCATCAATTTTTTCTTACAGTAAAATAAAAAAAAATATTTCAATGTATCAGTCAAATAGGCTGTGAAAAATGCTTTGTAGCTTAGTAAATTGCCATCAACATTGCCAAGTTAGAGCTCTGGAAAATACTTCTCTAAGACGTATGGGGACAACAAGACATTAAATTGCTTAAATAAATAAGGCAAAGGCCATGATGTTTGTCAGATCTGAAAGGATCAAATTCAGATAAGCAAATAATTGAACTTTCAAAATTAGTAACAGAGAAATGAAATGAGAGAGATTTGAATTTCCAACTTAATCTAAGTTCTGCCAGAATGGTTGTTATTTTTATCATCTTCTGCTTGTAGAGACTTTTAAGTGTTTTCAGACATCAAGCATGCTGCTATAGCCTGCTTTATATTTTAACCTTTTATATAGGTGTCTGCTTTATATTTTAACCTTTCCTAGTATCTAAATTTACAATTTTCCCCAGCTCCACGAAGGGTCCAGAACTGCTGAAATCTAAAACGCAGCACTCAAATGCCAAAACCTTGTTATAAAGGAGCGACACTAGACTCAGTAGATTTACTGTACTTTTGGATACCTATCAGTGCATGTCAACCACTCTCATTCAGGGTAGTCTCTTATAAATAAATAATTTTAAAAGAAACTCTTTCTACCCAACAGCCTATTTTACATAAAATGTTTCAGGAACTAGATGTTCCCTTTCCTTCAGATTAGTCCCTTTCTAAAATACCTTACCAGTTTGTAAAAACCAATTCTACATGTTGCAAGCAATGTAGTAAAAACACCTCGTAATTCAAAAAACCAAACTATTCTGAAAGACTTCAGAGCTATAGCTTATTTCGAGGGAATAGATTTGAATAAGGCAATCAATTTTAAATTATTACTTCTGAGCAAAGCTAAAAAGAAAATTGAAATGTGCACAGTGTTTCCATTCACAGCCCATTAGTGATAGAATGGACTCACATTTGGGCAGCTTCATGTGAGTTACAGATAAGGATGAGAAGGAACAGATTTAATTAATCAATAGGAAGCTATTACTATGACATTACCAAGAGGATGTTCAGTAGAAAATTAAATTTAGCTTATAAATGATGTCACAAACAGCCAACCATAATTGCTCATCTTTGTCTTCTGTCAAGCAACACAGCCGAAACTCTGTGGGTGGTACTTAATCGATTTGTGAAAAATCCTTACACATAGCCTTATCACCTCTGCCTATTTCCAAATACGTTTTCCCAGGAAACATTCACAGATCAGATAGAAACAAACACTGCATTCCTGTCTCCCTTCGCTTCATCATGTATAAGAATAGAATCTGAGTAAAATACATCCATATATAAAGACGCCTGAGCAGTTTTATTTATAGAGGAGAAAAATTCCCTCAAGAAAAAAATATGAAAAAATACAAGTCTGTCACTCAATTGAAAATCACAAGTCTTCAATCTTTAAGAGCTTTGATTTCAGAAAATATAGAAAAACAGCTTCCAAATGAATATCTTAATGATCTCATAATTAAGAGGGGCTTATATGAAGAAGTGACATTGGTGAGCTTCCTAATGAATCACAAAAATTGGCATAGTCTGCTTTTTAAAAATAATCCTTTAGATTTTGAACACATGGTACATTTGCCTATTAATACTAAAACATTTCTGGTACTGTGATTAAAACAACTACAAACATTTAGTCATAAGTACAGCATTAAGCTCCAACAGTCCAAAGAGCAAAGGCATTACACAGCAGTCTCCCACCTTAGCAGACCTTGATTTCCTGAGTTATTTTGCTTTTATCCTGGTTATTTGAAATCATGGGGAGTTTCTCAGGAGAAGTAACAGTACTTGTTATCGCTGATTTTCCTTCATCTTGTGAACCTACCCTCAAATTAAAATGGTTCACTATGGATACGCCAAATTGAACTGTTCTGGAGATGGTTTTTTATTTGTTGGGTTTTTTTTTTTCGTAGGCTATAATTATTTACAGATCTCTTCTATTGCTTTGAAATTATTTTTTTCAGTCAACAAGCGATCCACATAAAACAGAGCTCTCTGATTTATTTGGCTGACATTATATTAAATCCCAATCTGTTTTATCAGTTTCTACTGCAGGAAACTTTCCTGTAGTTTCAGCTGATGACAGGGTTCTTCATTTCCTCTCCTCTTGCATGCACATGATTCAGCACAGCAAAAACCTGCCGTGTGCCAAACAGCAACTTTCTGCCCCTTGCTATCTTATGAGGTAGTTCTGGTGTAATTTATTTGCAAACTTAAATCAAAGTTTTGCATTTAAGCAGTAAAATACAGATAAACTATGCAGCGCATCTACCAAGTATTTCTAGCTTGAGCAGACCTCTTTCAACAAAAGAAAAACAACTCGTAACGCAGATTTTCACACTTAATTTTTCTAAGTCTTTCATGGCTTCTTACACATCTCATTTTTTTCTGGCTCTTAAAAGAATGTCCAAGCTAAAATGAAAAACTGCAAGCACTTAAGCGCACCTCATCCCATCTGACAAGGAAATATTTGCTCTCCTCCTCTCTGGCACAGGTATCATCAGTGAATTTAGCACACCCTTCAGTTTAGAACCCGACCATGAGTAGCAGTATTAGGATACACATTCAGAGCCAGCAAACCAAGTCAGACTATCAGACTGTATTCCTTAGCAAAACAGGCATTTTCACCTAAAATGGAGCAGCACTTTCTTAAGTCTTGAAAACAACAAATTCAGCCTGAAGCTAAATGAGTTTATAGAGGTCACAAGATCCCTGAACAGTACAATGAAAACTAGTTGCTTACTTGTTGTTAAGGGTTTTTTAAAAAATCAGTATGAAATTAACTGAAATCCTGATGCACTTACAGCTATGGTCTGATTAATCAGATTTATTTATTTCTATCAGGATTATAGCTATGTTAAATCTAGCATTGCTGCAGTGGCATGAAATAATAAAATCTTCTGTTCACAGGCACATCTTAAGATAACCAAGACAGATAGTTTTATGTAAAGGAATCATATCATACTTTACAAGCGTTCTTTCACACATATAATGAGAAACTGGCTACACAGTTTTGTTATGCCAGCTTGTCCCAGGTTGCTGCTGATGGTCTGAGAAAACACTGTAAAACAGTGCTCATCCAATGCACTGAGCACTTTGAAATTCTAGGTGTACAGAATCTAGTACAGAACCAAAAAAATTCCATATTCCATTCATGTCAAGGGAACACAGAAAAAGAACAAAAAAATAAGCCTTGCTTTCTCCGAGAGATGTAAAAATTAATTATATTTCCCCAGTAAAAAACTCATAGAAGTCCACAAGTATAAGTGCATCCAGTTAGAAACAAATAATATTTATGAAATATTTTTCTAAATTCTTAGATCATCAGTAATACCTACGCTTTACTTAAAACCAGATAAAAATTAAATTTTTTTAGTTTGCTCATTTATGTTAATTTCTAATATAAACAGTTTCCTGTACAGGCAGAGTCCACAAAAACTGAATAGCTATGCTCTCTTCCCACTGGATTTAGAGAAATCCTTAAAATGAAATACAGTACCTAAATACAGTAGCTGTACAGCTTGTAAAGGAAGAAAAAACCCCACAGCCCCCTCAAACATGCTCTAACCAAACCACTACATTTTTAAGCATTTAGAGAAAATTCAGGATTTCCCCTCACAAAAAAAAAGAATACTGCTGGAAAGTTAATGAATAAAAAAATATCATGAACATCCCACACAGACTAGACAGAAATCATTAGAGGTCCAATTTAGAAAGGTGAGAATTTCCCTCCCCGGAAGTCAATTCTAAATATAACAGTTCAGGAAGACCATATTCAAACACTTTCATAAATTATAAACATATTTGCACCACAGGAACTAAAAATAACAATATGTACTTTATGTAATAAAGGTAAAGGAAGGTAATAACTCATCTTAAATATACCTTCAGCTTCAGCAAAAAGGTGTGTAAAGCTGAGGACAGATAACATGAAACTATAGAAACATTCCCACTATTCTCAATTACAAAATCAAGTAGCCAATTTTAATTTAGGCAAATTACTTTGGACTGCATGTGTGCACATCCAAGGGAACATCTTATAGCTAAAATCAACACTAAAGTTTCAAGTGATGACTTCTTTTTACCCATACAGAGTACCAATCAAACTTGTATTAAATACTCTGCTTGAACTTCTTATCCATACTAGGGCAGGGAAATGTTGAAGGAGGGCAGGAGGAACACTTGTAAAGGAAAATGGAAACATAATGAAATAGATACTAGAAATTAAATAATGAGAGCAAATGAATAACCGTATATGGACAAGGCTGCCTTTCTAATACTATAAATAAAATATACTGCTATATTTGATACTACAAATACCACAAATCCAGTGCAAACAAATTTAAAAACATAGGACTTTCCTCACACACGGGCAAACTCCCGATACTCCAAGTAACAGATTGTGGAGGTTCACAGAGGGCATCAAATACATGGAGATAGGGAGGCAGGACTACCTCAGAGTGTGAGAGCACAACATCCTCACCAGGAACATACCTACTCACAGGACTAAAAGCCATTCTTCTGGAATGCCTGTTCATGACTTTTTTCTGTCCTCTTCCCCCTGCTTAAGAAACTCACTGAAAGTCTGCTTTAGACCAACAGGTAGCTAAATAAGTCTAACTAAACTTTACAAAGAAACAAGAGCTGGTAACAGCATCATTTATTGTGCAGAGTCTTAAAATACATATGCGAGCTAGCACTTCATCTATCTCATTCAAATAGCTGGCAAAGTCACCTCGTTTATTCACCAGTATTGTTCAATATAAATTTACAATGATGAGATTGTTCAGAAAATCCAAAGGAATTTCTCATTCTTGACAGCATGTTTACTCCTAGGAAAACCAAACCAAAGCTATTTTTCTTAAGTTTAATTTTTCAAACTGAATTTACACTATGCGACTGATATCTCTTAGATAAGTGTCTCATCCTTAACCTGTTGGGGCAAAACTAATCTTGATCAAGTTATGCTGAATGGAAATGACAAAAGCTAAAGGAACACACTTCTGTCTTAAACTCTACCTCTCACTAGGAATGGACTAAAAAATTACTGAAGACAATATTCTCAAAAGACAAACTATGTCAGGACAAAGATTGAAGGGTGAGTAACCTCCTCCTAAACAATGCAGAAAGCTGAGAACTGCAGTCCCAATGCCCAGTTTCCACAGACCAGGGGGGTCTGGTTCTTCACTAGAGTGGGAGGTTGCTGCAAAGAAGAACCAGTGTAGAGCTGTCTATGCTGCAGAGCCTCCCTTCATGCATGTACACATACTGCATAAGCAGAGCCCCCTGCTGTAAAAGGAGAACTCAAGATCTTTTTGCCAGCCCATACAAAAATAAATACTCGCGTACATATTTCACTTCTAATACCATGTCCAGTTTAAACCTCTCACTCCAAGAAGGACCCTGAGGTGCTGGAGCACATCCAAAGAAGGGCAACAAAGCTGGTGAAAGGTCTAAAGGACAAGTTTTATGAGGAACAGCTTAGGGAACTGGGGTTGTTCAGTCTAGATAAAAGGAGACTGAGGGGAGACCCCATCACTTTATACAACTACCTAAAAGGAAGTTTTAGTAAGGTGGGGGTCGGTCTCTTCTCCCAAGCAATAGGACAAGAGGAAATGGCCTCAAGTTGCACCAAATGAGGTGAAAGTGTTATCAAGCATTGGAACAGGCTGCCCAGGGACATGGTTGAGTCACCATCCCTGGAAATATTTAAAAGATGTGGCACTTTGTAACACAGTTTAGCAGAGGATTTGGCTGGGCTAGGTTAACCATCAGACTCAAGGAGCTTAAAGGTCTTTTCCAACCAAAATTATTCTATGATTTTATATCTAACACACAATCCCCTTTCAAAGTTGTAGGCAAAGCCAACAGAAGCTCATTTCTGTTGGCACAGCTGCACCTGTACCAGTGTGGTCAGGATAACAGTATCCAGAGCTATGACATGAATTTTTTTTCGTACTTCATAACAACATAACTCATGTCAACAAAACTTTGTTGCATAGACAAACCCAACTTGCCTCCTCCATTAGGGGATGCTAGGCGGGACAGGGTGTCCACACAAAGATGTCACAGAGAAGTCTTCTCTTGTTAGCTGAGAGGTCACAGCTTTGACTTCCCTTCAGAACAGGGGTAACAAGAGGAGGGTATACCACTTGACCGGGTGGCTGTTGACAGCACTGTTGGGCTTTTACTCCTACTTCTATAGAGCAAACAATTCCCTTCAATTCCAGTTATTTCCAAAAAAATATCAAGAAGTAAAAAGCATTAGAAACTAAAGTTAACAATCCAGCATAGTAGAGTCCAAAGTTAAATCCAACAAGGCCAGCACAATTGCTTGAAGACTTTGCCAAAGACCCAAATCCTATGGGTGAGCGGGGGAGCCAAGTATTTCACAACTTGGAAATACAGCCAGGAAAAATATATTTTACTATGTAATTGAGGAACACTGTTCCTCAGCATTTGACCAAGGCTTTTATTAAGAAAATGTTATACCTATAATGGATGACAAAGAAAGGTTAAAATATTTGATGTCTTTGTCAAACAATAGTGTCACAGAAACTCCCCTAAGGATTAAATGAAGCATCAAAAGTTTCCTTGAAAAGTCAAATTCACATGCTTTTGTTAGGTTTCATTTAATACCTGGAGAAAGAAGCAAAAGCCTACACTGAGCTATTTCTGTGCCCAGTGTTAGTAATACATGGAAAGTTTGGATAAGCTGTCCAGTTTGTCCAGTTGAAAACAATACTCAGTGCTGCTGAGCTTAGTACAGAGGTGGGATTTTCAAAAACGGCTTAGCAGCACTAGCATAACTTTGCACTTAAGTCAGTTGAATTTTACAATTTACTGTGATAGGAATCAAATCAGGGAACTGCAGAAATTGATAAATTTGGGAATTGCATACAAATATCCAAGAAATATTGACATTGGTCTGACATGCCTGTTATATTCTTGAAAAATCATTAATTTTAATTAGTGTTCTGGTACAAACTTCTCAAAACACTCACATTGTTCAGCACCGGTTAAAATGCTAAATGTGTTGGCAAATAAGATTAGTAGGTAGGTAGGTAGGTTCTCCTTGTCTGTATTAAAAAAGGAATTCAACAACCATAAAAACTACAGTTAAAGCATTAAGGTTGCCAATAATAGCTTTATTTTGAAATGCTTCACAATTTTCTCCCACTGTTGGGTTGTGGCAGTTGGAACTTTGAGGAAACCAAAATAAACATTTCACTGTTCTGCAGTTCTGCCAGTTCATTAAAATCAGAATTCAATTAAAAAACCCAAAAAACCAAAGCTATCTCTCTGTGAAAAGCCAAGAAAGTGGGTTTCATTGCTCAAGCAATTCATTAGCTACCAGGCTCTAAAGATTGATCTTCTCCCTATTTGACATTTGATATTTGCATTTTAGGCAATTTCTGCCTACCTAAGTGACAAAAATTAACAAACCATTGGAGGTGACTAACTGTCAGCATGGGATAAATGGCAACACCGGTCTGACTGAATTTGGGTGGTTGGGGGCAGGGGCGAGGGTAGCTAACTCAGTGAGTTACAATGCCAAGAATATTTGTTATTCTTAAATTTCACAGGAACATACTACTAGAAGAGGTCTTGATCACTGAATCTGGTCCTCGGTACAAGGAGGAGTTTGCATCTATACCATTCTCACTGAGCAATCTCTTATTTTGGAACTGACCACATCTTCCATGGTGAGCTTCTTTTATAAATGTTAGTTTAATTTTTTGAAAAATCATATATATGGACAAAACTTAGTTTATGTAGACTATGTTCTAGCCAAGGAAAAGCATAAAACCTTTCCATTTCTGACTTCACAGACGCTCTTAATATCACAATGGTCACATATACAGTCCTGTTGACTTTTGTTAAAACAAATATGGATAAATAACAAAAGTAAACAGCTAAAATTTAGGGGTTTGTTGTCTATTTCTGCAAACAATGCTGGGAGAAAGCCCTCCTTTTTCCCAATTCTAGTGTGAGAATGTCTTATGGATCAAGATCCACTGATTTATAACATTAGCAATGTGACACGCTGGCTACTTTGCAGTCAGCTTTTCCTCCCTGCCAACCCAAAAGAAGGGGGAGGGGTGGGGGTCCAGACCGTGGTGAATCTCAAACTCCTGCCTCTCTCACCAGCAAAACGTTACAAAGTCAACAACTTGGGGAAGCTTCATGGTTCTTATCGGATTCCTTTGCCACCAAGCTCCAGAGAGGCATTTGGTGAACATAGCAGAAGGGAAGCAACCTGGTCTAGTGTCCATTACAATTCACAACTTTGTGTTCCAAATACAATCGCTGTCGTGCCTTCTTGCTTTCTTGGTACAGAAGAACTCCGCTTTACAGCTTCTGTTCTCTCTAGTGATGCTTATGTGACCAGAAAAACTGAGGTACTACAAGCAGATACACAGCTCACTAGAAACAAGACCAATGCTTACTCCTTCATTCAGCAAGGTGTAGCAACATTTGCACAGAAGGGGTTCTGAAGAACAGGCTCAGTGTGGATTCGTACATCTCTCCGTTTGAAGTAAGTAGAAAATAATAATGTAACTTCTGATATTTCAAAAAACAGTATTACATCACATCATCGCAGGGTGGTAAAAAAAATACATACACAAAGAAATATCTCCTTAGCATATAAGGATATATAAAAGACTATATACTTAATATGCATAAATAGAAAAATGTTATCTATACTTCTATGTGGGTATATACATTCGTGGATATATTTCATATATATGTGTACACACATTTACATAAAACATCTTACAAACTCTTATTATTTTAGAACAGAAATAAACTACAGCTCTGTCCCCTATAACATGCAAAGCTTTAAAACTCTCTGTGTGTGTATATACATATTAGGAAAATAACTGGAGAACACTAGGGTTTACCATTGAGGATAAATATTGAATTCCACTGGTAACAGTGAATTATTTTATTTATACATACACCCAGGTTTAAATTTGTTAAACTCCCATGCAATTCTTCTGCACAGATTCCATAATTAAATATGTTTGCTGCTATATTACTAGCACTTGTGGTATGTTAGGGATTTTTTGGCTTGTTTTGAACAGCCAAGCTTAAAACATGGATTAACATTAGTACTCTCTATGTGCTCAAAATGGGAAAAAATGACAACACAATTATATATACAAAGTGATTGCTTAACTTGCTCACCTTTCTATTGTTCTAGCATGTAAGAAGTGTCTTGGAATTATATTTGTATTAGTGACATCCAGATCAGAACCATCTCAGTGTAAACAAGTATTCAGTATCAGTTATCTTTATATAGGTCTCACAATTCAGTATATTCTGGTATAAACTGATTTCATACAAGATTCTTGAAAACAGACTGCCAGCTAACAAGAGAAATCAGTAAGTACTCCCACTGAGAGAAAGGATCTGGCATAATTTTACACATCATTGAGGACCAGAGGACACATACAGGAGAAACAGAACTTAAAATTACCTCCAAGCAAGGGAAAAGTATAAAATAAAACCTTACAGTCAGCTGTGAAACAGATTTGTTGGAAGTTAAACTACATAATTTCTGTCACTCAAGGATTATTTGTACTTTACAAATATCAGGAGCAAAAGAAGTCCTAGCTACAACATGCTTATTAGCTAGAGGTGATGAAGTGTGCTGCAGAATTTTTTTAAAGTGGTTAATGAGGTATTTTTATCTTCCATTTCAGAAGATAATAAATGCTGCAATTGCATTTCCAGCAAAATACTTTCTATTCCAACTGTAGCAAAAAAGACCGTTAAACAATTCACTCGGTACGTAAATATTTTTAAATCCTCGGTTACATATTTTGAACTCAATGGTTTTGAAATAATTTAACAAGTAAGGGAATGATGTTGATTTTTAATATATCCTGGAATAATGGAGAAATACCAGGGGAGTAAGGAAGCTGACATTCCATTGGGAGTTAGAAAGGATAAACAGGATAACTGTGTGGTCACAGGTCACAGTCAGCTTGAGAACTGTGTCAGGGAAAAACACTGAAAAGTTGACTTAGGACATAGAGAGCAAAGATTTAAGGCATAATGTCAAGCAAATCAATACAGTTTGAGAAAGAAAACTGACCTCTCTGGTGAAATATTTAGTCAAACTGTTTCTGCTAAAAGAAGGGTTTTTTAAAAAAAAATCCATAATATGCATGCTACAATTTCAGTTAGTATTTTTAAGGTTGCAATGCAGTATGAAGTCAATTATCTAACTAGTGATTCTTCAGACACAGTTAAATCAGGAGGTTACTACAGAATTATGCAGGGTTTAGTGATTCCACTGAAGTCTAGTCGTGTTTCAGTCCCATGCAAACATTACCAGTGACCTGGAAGATCAAGTTAAGAGATGACCAAAAAAGTACACTGGAAAACTACTAAAACAGTCAGGGTTACTCGGCAATCTCACTTCATTCAGCCATCCAAAAGCATCCTTATGTACACATGTAAAATCTCAGAGATGAAGATGCTCTAGAGCAATACGCTATAGAAAGTGGGGGTATTGTAAAGAATTACAATAATACAACTCAGTGAAATGATAAAATTTTTATGTGATAAGGTTATTGGGCGAAGAATTACAGTAACTTCTTTCATGTAGATATAACTAGCTGAAAGTACTGAGTGAGAGGTAGCATTGTACTGCTACACTACACTAGCAAAAACTGGAAGCGTGGACACAGAATTTCTGTCCTAAGAGATGCCTGAGAAATGAGAAAACACCTTTAAAAAATAATCATGGCTTGGAATGTTCATCTTTTCAGATAAGCCAGTAACAAACGTTCCTCACTAAGACTATGCTAAGGATAAAGTAATTAATTTCTTAAATCTCTGTATCAAGAAAGGGGTCTTAATCTATCACAAAAACACTGCAATGGTGAACTCAGATATGCACTGCAATGTCTATGCTTCAGGTATCTGATGTGCAGAGTGGAACTGGCAGCTTGGCATTCAGGTAGTACAATCTCCGTGTAGTTGAAACAGTTAAATACAGCCGTAGAACCATACTGTGAGGGGATTTAAAAAAAAAAAAAAAAAAAGGTACAGCTTTTCAGAACAGTGATGCCATGTGTCTCCAGTTACTGTTTCAGTCACACAGCTCCTGCTTTTTTCTTCTCACTCCCCCCGCCCCAATATTATTTACTGCAAAATGCATAAGGGAAATAGAATCTAGTGTTGCGCTTCCCAAAGAACACCCTAATCACTAACCACGGACTGCTTCTCACTTGCTTTCCTCTGGTGTCATATTTTAGCTTTTACTTTACAGTGCTTCAAATTCAAGCATGAAGGATGGAATTGCCTCCATTTAGCATCTGCCTTGGTTGCCTGCTGTTTAGGCTACAGCCATGCAGACACAAGGAAGCAAGCTGAATCCTCTTAAGCTAAAAAACCCCATAAACCAACAAACTGAATCCAACCCACCTACTGCCTGAACAAAAGAAAGCCATTACTACGAGTTCCTTTGCTCCTACTTTTCCCCTGCATCTAAAGAAACATGTTCAGGTGTGTCGTGCATGTTAACATATCTGCATATGTTAGAGCACCAGCACATTGGATACATGAATGTCAGTCAACCTCAGTTAGGTTACGGTCAGCACTAATCTCCTGGTAATTTTTTCCTCATTATTTCCTTTGTGCTAGTATTCATGTTTGGACAGTTGAGCAGATGAAGAGATTGACTTAGATGGAATTAACCAGACAAAAACAGTTGTTAAGTTAAAATGATCGTGAAATCATCCTTTAGCATTGTCCTACCTAATTTCTGACTCTAAAACTACTTTTGAAGAGTATACAAACCAAGATGTTTTCAGAGCTCTTCTTCATCAAACATTTACTTGATGAAAGAACATTTTGGCCCTTGGAGATGAATTTTGAAGAGTCTGAGTGTCTCGGCTGGTTTTAAGCAACCTGTGTAATTTTTGGATCTGACTTCGTGTTTCCGTTATCTCACATGAAGCAAGTAACTACCCCTCTTACAGCAAACTACATAGTAATGCAGCAAGGTTTGCAAGGACAGATGTGTTGTATTAGAGCAACTGATACATTTGGAAAACATTCAAGCAAGTTTTTAGGCAGAAAGCATCCTCTGGGTTTAGATCTTACTGTAATCTAACTGATAAATAGAATTTGCTAGCATTTGTTCAAGTACTGTCATTTAGGAAAAATAAGAAAAGATTTAAACAGTATTAAAGTGTTTGCTCTTGTAACAAACTTGCATTAACGATTTTAGATAACATATGGTTATATATTTCATTTTGTCTTCAAGGTCCTATGATACAGTTACAAGCATACTGCGCTCAACTTAAAGTCCAGTAGTATAAGAACAAACGGTAATTCAAGGGCAGTATTTTAGCTTTAGCATCTTGTTTTCTGACATGCTTCATCTGTAGCTCAGTTTTCATTATCCAACTTAAGATGAACAGAAATAAAACCTCACAACCTTCTCTAAAAGAGTCACACACTATGAACTAAACTCTCTGTTCTCAGTCACACAAAATGTGCAATCTCAGAATTAAAGTCCCGTGAATACTAAGAAATTCAAAACTTGTGCTACCGCATAAGACATATTAAAACAGGTGTTTACAGAGTAACAGAGCTACTGAATGCTAACTTCATTAACTTTCATTAAGCTAAATGACTCACAAATGGCATTTAGATCAGTAGTAAATCATCATCTAGGTCAGCAGGAAGCTCATTATAGACTGACAATCCAAGTGACAGAAACACTTTTCTACAAGTGCTATAGTAGTAATTTCCTGTGTGAAAGGCTTGCTGCTGTTCCTGCATTCCTCAGGGGACGCTTCTTCTCAGAGAATGTTACTCTTCCCCAGGAAGAGGAAGGAACCAGTTGTTATTGGATGTGTGGGCTGATAGCTGTCGGGCATTTTCTGCATGCCGCAGAATCAGCTGTGAGAACTGTGAATACAGCTTAGATTCCCAGCCAAAGCAGGGGAAAACACTGCTTGGGCAGACAAGGTCAGAGCATACATGTACAGTATCTCAGGAAGTTGAAACAGAAATAACACCTGGAACTTCCATCTCTCTAGTTCCCAGAAATGTGCTGATTTGCTAAAGGAACAATATACAGACACAGATCAACTTGAAAAGCATTCCTGAAGGATTGCATTGTTACCATGAGTTAGACCTTACACAAAGCATGATATTTCCAGTTCTAGAAGTCATCTACAGTAAGCCTGTTATCTTACAAAACAGTAACAATAGTCCAGCAATAGCATCTGCTAATAGCACCACTAAGAGTAAAGGCAACATAACTAAACAAACTGCCTTGTGAGAAAACTAAATATTGAAGCTTGATCTTGTACAGGGAGGGGGGTATAGATTTTTTTCCTGTTAGGTCTCTCTCCTGAGCTTCCTGTCCTATGGTAACTCAAGCTCCCTCCGTATGTGCTGTGACACTCTTACATGTCACCAGTAGTTAGTCTGTACCTAGTTCAGTATCAGTGGAATCAGTGCCACATCCCACTGGCTTTTTCTTCAGTGGCAGCACTAATACGTTTCCTTATTCTACTAACTGCTTTTTTCCAAACCTGGTTAAAAACAAACCCCAACAACTATTTGATTCAAAAATTAGGGAGTAGGACAGAGACAGACAAATAAACAGTAGAATCTCAAAAGGTACATTTCCTTCATAAAGCAGGCTAAAAATAGCATAGGAGATATTATATTCTTGCACTCTCTAGTGCCCAAATTCAGAATTTGGTCTCCAATGAAAACTTTACTTTCTCTCAAGCTCCAGTTCACTCAAAGAATGTAATGAAGCCTATTAAGAAACATCAAGACATGTATTATTACCTAATTATGTAGCAGCACCTCACTTTTCCTGTTCTCTGCTTGTAAACCAGCAGTTACACGCTGTGTTAGAATAGCATCACTGCAAAATGCAAAGGCCATTTGGGTCACATTCTTCTTTTATTACAAATGTTGAGTTTACCTTTATGTATCTGATCTTTAAGGGTTATTTGATGCTAGTGTTATCAAAGTATACTGCTTTTAAGATTAAGTACACAAATCTTTTTTAAACATGCCTGTGCCTGTACAGAGGCTCAAAATGCAAGTTTAGAAATTGACTGTTCAATATGCCAAATGCTTTGACCTATTGGCACTTGTGACAGAAGATGAGCCATTGTGTTCATATACACCATACCTTCCTCAGAAGGCGCTTAGCCGGGCAACAGAAAAGGCTGTCTATTACCTCATGATTGTTCCAGATAGATTAGGTGTAGTCTTTGGGAGGGGTGGGAGACTTCTTCCCTGAGAGCAGTTGAGCGTGTTTAGCTGCGGAACTGTGGGGAGAAGGCAACCTATCCTCTTT
>NW_010407638.1:10296-28922 GCF_000710305.1 Buceros rhinoceros silvestris | reverse complement strand
CCTAGCCCCACACACTGCAAGCAAAGAGGAGAAAGTCTGTCTGGAGTGTGCTGTAAGCCAATTTTTATTTTTGTTCTACTGCGTTGAACACTTCCGAGTTGTCTTTACAGCATTTATTCTATGTTTTCACAAGACTTAGCATCAGAGATTTGGAGCCTATTTGAAAGGTTTTGGTATGCTCATCTGTGGAAAAGGTGAAGACAGTTTTACCTCAAAACTTTGGAGGAAGGATCTCTTCACATACTGCCTAATTTCATTCCATGTTTGTGATTTGGAGTTCAGATCATGGAGTTGGCAATCAAATATGACTTTACTGCTAACCAGAACAATGGCAGCATATAGAAAAAAATCCATAGCTATTCAAGGAGTGGCCTTTCTTATTTCTCTGTCTGGGAACAAGGAAGATAAGGTGATGGGAGAGACTAAGAAATGCCAATTTTTATCAGAGCCCTTCTGCCAGTGCAGAGCTCAGACTAATTGGCAACTGAGTTTTGGACAAGGAACACAAGCAGGACATTGTCCTCTAAGAAAAAGAGAAAAATGATTCTAGTCTTCCTTTCAAAGGGGTAGTGCCAGAACTTTCCTTTGGTAGAGAAAAAAAGAAAATGTATGAATATCATGCAATGATCAGAGCTTAACTGGAAGGCTAGATGTCCAAGGTCTCAAGCAAACTTTAAATCTATGAACTACAGAGACCTGTTGTGCTTTTGGATGAACTACAACAAGTAGTAAGGGCAACCACTGTGCACAGTGAAGAGCTGTACGAGTTTTACTCTACTGGCTGTTCCCTTCTGAGCTGGACTTGAGCCCCAGGAGATGATCTATGTATAAAATTCCTATTCTTTCCTTTCTTCCTTTTCCCCTCCCCTTAACCTCACTGAGACAGTTGGTGTTTATTTCCATGTAAGGCTGGAGGCAGGAAAGGACATAAATCAGAATAAATTTGAACTTGCATGGTAAGGAAAATATGCAATGTTTCTAGCTTTTAAAATAAAATTGCTTTTGTCATTCTCTTCTACAGGATTCTGGAGTTGTGTTAAGCCATGCAAGGGAAAGACATTACTCCAAGATCTTTTAAAAATAAGATCCCAATAGGAAGCATAGTTGTGTAAGCCTTCATATACATAGAGATGGAAGAATAGATGTAAATCTTGCATTCATAATTTCTGTCTTTGCAAAATATACAGGGTGGTTTTTTAGATTGGGGCTTTTTGTTTAATTTCTAGTTGTACTTAAAATAAAGGCAGGAAAAAAATTGCGTCAAAAATAACGTAAACCCTGAAAAAATATACAGGGAAAGCAATGTGTAAAGGACAAACTGAGGATTCAATTTGAGAGATACTTCTTTTTGCATCAAGACACCTGCTACAAATGCAGGACAGATAAACGAACAATGCCTTACTTTGAAGAATAAAAGTGGCACGTGCTCTTACTTGCTTTCACATATTTTACAAGTTAAGGGCTAGAATTTACTTGGTCACGCTATTTTAAAACATAGTATGTTGCTTTTACTCCAAACAGGAACAATCCCTATCTTTTCCCTTCCAATAATTAATCCAGTCTTAACTTTGTAGAAATTGCACTGTAAATGAACAATAAACGTCTTGTTTTCAGCATTAACTAGCACTGAAAGAGAAAGAATAGCAAACATCTCCCAGCCAGCACAGACATTCTGACTTCCAGATTACAGTACATTGCTTTGCTTCCTCCAAATCCTGTTTACATGAGCAAGGTCAGGGGATGGAACATTACAGAGTCTCTACAGTGATTTCCTGCTGCTGTCAGTAAAAACTACCGAGACATCATCAACTTTCCCTTGTTCCCAACAGCTTATCAGGAACCGGAGGTTACCAATGTATTGCCTTACAGACTTGAAAAAACCCAACTCCCTCAAAACTAAAAGCGATATCAGAGGATGAAACAGGAGGAAATAGTCCCAAAGGGAAACAAGCCTTGCAATTTTTCCTTTTCAATAGCTCAGAAAACAAAGGCAATATTAAGCTTCTTGACATGAGAAGGAGGGATGGGAGAAAGGCAGTAATGCTTTCAGTGTCTTCAATGAGAATGAAAGGAGAAAAAACACACCCAGCCTCAAAACCTCAACCCCAGTTCAGTGAACATTTTCAGAGCCTAAAAGGCTAGAAGACACCTCATTTTTAATAACTGCAACATATGAAGACTCTTACCATTGGAAAAGTCAGTGTATTATGCAAATACCAATTACGCATATATAGCTTGGTTTTATACTGTTTTGGTTACACGCAGGAGAACTGAATAAATGCATCATAAAATCCAAAACTATTTTCCTGACAATAATAATACGCAGACAGGAATTCTTAATGTTTTTATATTTATAATTAAAGTCCAAAAAGAAAGCAGCTCCCTACTGAAGACTGCACTGAAGTTCTACCAATAATGACCAGATTTCCATCACTAAGTTCACAAAGGAACTTGCATCAGTGTGAATCTAAGGTGAAAACAGGTTTTTCACCATGTTTAAAAAGAATTGGCCTCACAGCTTTAAGTTAGAATGCAAGCTGAAAAGGTATTTAGAGGTCAGAGTTTAATAATTTAAAGTGTTTTCTAGCAAAATCCCTATGAGAGCATTCATACCTGCATATCTTGGTTTAATCTCTGAAGTAAGAAAATACAAGTAAATTTAAAAACCCCACATAAGCAGGCATTTTAAGTGTGCAAGTTGTTACAGATTGCTGGCTTCGATGAAGCAAAAAATTAAAATTCCTTGAAAAGAAGAGGAGGAGTGGGAGGAAGAGATAATATCAGTATTTCCTCATACAGATAAAGCTCAAAGTATAAATGAATTGCTAAGAAAATAGCTAAACATATATTTTAAGTTAACAATAAAGAATCAAGAGTGTTAAATTAAATATTTATTTTTCATATTTTCTCCAGACAGACTGTTGTCAAGAACAGATGCCAGTGATACTTAGCTGCATCTTTATCTGGAGTTGTGTGTTCTGTTTTGTTTTGGGCTTCTCAGTATGAGACATTAACATCCTAGTGCAAATCCAGCAGAGGGCAAGCAAGATGGTGAGGGGGCTGGAACATATGATATACAAGAAAAAGCAGAGAGCCAGCTTTGTTCAGCCATAAGAAGGAAGGATACAGGGAGATGTTACTGCCATCTCAAATATCTAATAGGTGGATAGAAAGAAGATAAAGCAAGACACTTTAGAGGACCACTGTAATAGAATTAGAAATAACAGACATGTTAGAACATAGGAAATTCTAGCTACATATTACGAAAGAAAATTCACCAGTCAGACATTAGACCAAGCTGCCCAGAGAGGTGGTGGGATCTACATCCTTACAAATATTAACAAGTGAACTTGATGAGGCCTTTAGGAACTGGATTCAAGTTGGCCATGTTTTAAGGGGAAGGTTATCATCTAACCTCCAGACATCCCTCTCAACCTATATTGCTCTATCATTTTTATTAACAAATCTTTAAAGAAGGGAAGAAACATTTTTACTCTGCCACTAGTCATCTTTGGGACAGTAATAGCATATTTCCTATGACCAGTAGGAAAGGAGAGAGATCCAATACTTGAAGAAGAGATTCTCAATAGGGAGAACACTTTCTCTTATTTCCTGAAGTAGCTTGAGACTTGTGGGAGTTTGCCCGCTTACCATTAGGAATTTTGACAGCCATTCAACAAAACATTATGAAGTTTTATATAGACTTCCAACCTTCCTGCAGGTATTTCAGGCAGCTTTAGGAAACTCATCACAGATCCTACAAAAGCTTCAATGTTGTTGCTTGTCACAAAGAAGCTGGTCTTTAAACACTTGAGACTGATCTGAGAAAGGCTGTATCTCTTCTTCAGCGGAAGAATTAAACATGTTGAGTAGCTACTTCCAGTAGTCCAGGGACTTGCAAAGGCATTTAGTAAATAACTCTTAGACCCTGTTGTGCTACATGCATAATAAAGACATTGAACAAGAACTCTTAAAGATACGTAAGTGCATAGTGCATTTTTCTCTCTACATATATCAGAAGGACAGAAGATCTACTTATGCTAGAGAAAACACTTCAAAAAGAATATGTAGGTACTGATAAGACATTATTGTCATTGATAACCAGTAGGAAAAAGCAACCCAGGATGGCTGAAATCAGGAAGAGGGATGGGGGAGGAAAAGGAATTAGACTAGAGGTTGGTAACCTCAAGTTAGAGGAGTATTAAAAAAAAACCCTACTAAACCACAAACACAGCATCATTCCAGTGAGGACAAACAGAGAAAATCTGGCAGTGAAGGTGGGATGGGAAGAAATCCAGGACCTGCCCTTACCCCTTTGACTTTTATGAAGAACATATGAAGCCTCTGTAGACAGGGCCTCTACACACAGGGGAAATTGAGACAGCTTCAGATGAAAAGGTCCGAGTCACCAAGATCCAAACCCGTTTGGAAATAAGACAAAGATGGATGACTGGCCTGATTAGAGAAACAGGTGATAACCTCACAAAAAACAGAAGCTGGTAATGCAGCAGACAGACACCGGACGGGATGATGACACTAAAAGATGAGTTGACACCAGAAAGTAGAGGAGCAGATAGGTTGGCAAAGTTGGGGAAAGTGTTACTTACTAGGGGAGAGGAAGGATGCTAGTGACAGAGGAAATATGCAAATGGTTTCTGGATTTGTGTCAACAGTGGTGTGCTGGACAGAGCAGTTGCCCTTAAGGCTATAGTTTGAGTAATGAGGATACAGAAATGCTGCTAGGTGGAAAAAGATGCAGATGGTGAATGATGAGATGCAGAAAGGTAAGAATCAACAGTGAACAGAAGATCACTATAATGTGAAAAAGGAGTCATTACTAACATAGTCAAAAGGCATGTATTTCAAAGCAGTACTTTTTTGTAATGAAGATGACTGTAAAGACACCCAGCCAGCAATCAAAAGGATGCTGTCTCTATGGGGTCAACTTATTCCTACTATGAGTCTTAGGCATGAAATTCTATAAACTGCTCTCATATAAAAGAATTAATGCAGGAGATTAAATGATTGGCAGATTTATAGATATGTAACAAAGAATTACAGTGTAACCATACATTTGAATTCTATGATCAGTATCAAGATCAGGAAGTAAGGAACACAAAGTATCTTAAAATGATAGATAGCCAGTGAATTATATCCACCACAATCCAATATCTGTCAAGCTTAAAGACATTTCTGCCAGTTTGCAAATTACTTTTGGCAGAAGTTAAAGAACCGTATTTCCATTGTGAAAACACAACACATCAACTGCTAAACCTTAAAATAGATGAAATTATCATGTCTCAAATAGAAGTTATTATATGATTACTTGTTTTGAACAAAATGTTTCTCTTAAACATTAACCTCTGAATCACGATCTTCAAAAAATGGTCCTAAAGAATTGTATAAAGTATCTTCACCTTTTTATAAATTATTCATGACAAAATAGAACAGCAGAAACCACACCTCGTGTATTAACCCTTCAGCCACGCAAACTCTTGTTGTGGTAACTAAAATTGCTCCAGATACAATTTATGCCTTCACAGGAACAGATTCTGAGCTAAAAGAGAAATTCCCATTTTAACCTAATTCCGGAACAGTACGTCTTTTAGATTTCATACCAGGAGAGCATATTTCTCCTCCTACGAAACTATCATTAAAACATTGCCTTCCTTTCCTCCCACACGCCATACCAATGTCATATGAAGAGCTAACACTAGAAGGATCTAATCCTATGAGTCTGTCTTAAAACGTGTTACTTTTTTTTTTCCTAGAGAACTACAAGATGGCCTTAAAAGGAGAAAAATTAAAACATCATTTTTGGAATTTTATCAATGAGCCAAGTATTCTGAAGGTTTCCCATTATATGCAGATAAAGACAGAATTACAAAAAATATTTGAGAATAAGCCACAAATTTTAACAGTAATATTTAGATACAATTAGCATGGGCTTATAATTAGAACTTCTGCTTAGCATACAGGTAAAATTACTAGTATAATGTGAAAGCTTTGCTATTACACCATCTTCTGGCTAGGTTTGGGAACTGAAAAAAACTTAAGCTGAAAAGTCAGGATATTGAGCTCTAAGCAGTCGACCATATTAAAAAAATATATTTCATTCATATAGACAGGAAGAGCACATTCCTGATAACATGTTAGTGTAAGCTACATCCTCTATTTCCTTTTTCCTTTCCTCCTCCCTCCCCAAGAAAGCAACTTACCGGAATACTGAGAGATGAAGAGAAACTAATTTCTATGACAGGCGGGTCAAGTGTTTGTGTATCAGCCACATCAAAGGCAGGGTTGACCTATTGAAAATTAAATATTATTATTTCAGCATCAGTAGAGAAAGGGAAATGAGACTGAAATAAAAAGGACAACTTCCTACATTAATCACTATTCACTAAGGCCTAGAAACAGGCTTTAAAATTCGTAAACATAAAGGTAGGATGTTACCCTCCAATCATGTAAAATGCAATCATATAATACAGAAAGAAAACACAGATATGCATTTATTAGAGAAATAAAATTTACACTTCATAAACCTCCATAACCCAAAACTAACTGAGGGGATTCCTACTACAAGAGGTCCAAGTATTAAGGAACTGATTTACATAACAACTCAATAAAAATGAAGTTAAAAATATTAGTTTGAAGTAGATTGACTAAGACAGCTAACTCAAAACCTGCCCAAGGCTGAAGCCATGCAATTATCAGAATGGCCAATGATGATGCTGAAACACTGAACAGTAAGAAGCATTCAAAACACTTCCCAACTCTGTAATTGTCAATAAATGTGCTTTTGAAAGTTTTTGCATCTGACCAACACCTATAAGGGCTTTGAGTTTTACTTTCCAGGGTCAATTACTTGTGGGTGCTGTTGTAGGCCATCGTTCCTAATCTTCCTGCCAGCAAGAGAACTGCCCTTGACACAAGGGGAGTATTGTCCTGGATAACTCTGGACTTGAGAGCTGCCTTCTAGCAATGATCCTCAATTGGCTTGTTACAGTTCAAGGAAAGCACTAGCCCTCCACTTGTGGAGGTTTCCAACTACAGCTTTGCCCCATTCTCTTTTTATGCTACACTGGTCCCGTGCCTGTTGTAGTTTATTTAGAGCACATCCTCATTCAGAGTCTCATACCGTAGCTTGTGAGTCCCACTACCATTCAGCTTGAGCTACGATCAGTGTGGTTGCAGCCACACTGGCTCAGCAATGCATAGGAATCTGTGCACCAAGCCAGGCCCTAAACCTGAGGTGCCTTGCTGACGCGAGTACATCCTTAGCACCAAAGCTGAAAGTGAGCACATGCGTAGCAGCCCAGATCAGTCAGTTCCCAACTCACACACAAGCTGCTCAAGTCATCTATCACAATAGACAGAATGTCGACATACTTGCTTCTTGTGTGCCAACTCTGGTTGTCAAAATAACTCGAAAAAGCACGGTTGTTGAAAACAGGTAGGAGGTGACACTGAAACCTGCAATAAGTTAACTGGCCAAACACAAACCACGCTGTTCTTAAAAACACAGAAAAAACTGCTTTATACTGGGATAATGTCAGAGACGATTGATCAGATGTCGTCACAACATCTGTGATTTTGACATGTTAATATCACAGCTGGACTACTTGCTTGCTGTTGGTTATAGGAATTAACCTATATCTTTAGCAATATTTTCCTAATGTCCTTTCCTGAAAGTGTAGCATTAACAAAAACATAAGAGAACATAGTTCAAAAAAGCTGTTGCTTCTAAATTATCAAAATATCCTCCCTATAAAAATCTGTGTGAGCATTTTCGCTGCCGTTGTATTATCTAAGTGTATCACAGCCTAATACGTTTTCCCTCTCAGCATGATGATATATGGAAGTACATGAACTGACAAAATTCATAAAAGGACTAGATGACTTTTAAATCACCAAGAAGTCTGGTGTAGTAAAGAGAAATGAAGTTTCCCCTTTTCAACTTTTTATCAGTAATCCAACAGTGGCCTTAGAGACAGCATTAATTCCAACCATCCTACTTGAAAGTGAAAAAAAGAAAAATCCCCAAACTCACACTTGCCTAGTGACAGGATATTTTAATTGCTGAAAATCTGTAGTTATCAGAATCAAGCGTTGCTTTCTTCCAATTTTATCAAATAGACTTGGTAGAAAGGGAGAAAGGAGAACTAAAGCCAGGTAACATGGTCTAAGTAATAACTTTCCATTTATCTGAAAGTTCTGCCATTTTAACTGGATTTGTCCTTTAGTTTTTTCTCTATAGAAACATCATTAATGAAAGTCCTCTCTGCATATAAAATCGCTTACCACTTCAGAGTTAAGGTGAGGAAGAGGGGAACTGCAAATTTTACTTTTTTTCCCCCTTTATAGATACACCTTATCTATTTAATAGACAATTGTCCTAAAAGAGCTTATATTTGTCTAGTGCAAAGCACGACCAAGGTCATTTGCTTCTGACCTTTAGCCAGCTGTGTAATAAATATAACTTACACATCATCTGAGTGCCAATTGTACTATGGGCAACTAAGCCTAAAGTCTTTTTCTGACATGCTGTTGGCATAGAAGAGACGACAATGCACCTGCAAGACTCTGCAGAAGAAGGACAGCAGGTGCCTATCAGCTATCGATACTCTAATGCAGAGGAGCTGCTGTAATATTATTACTAACAGCTCTTGAAACATCTTATTTGAGATAGTATCTCCTTGTTCTATACAGAGATATTTTAGAATGAGTTTAATGTTTCTCTTGATATAGGATTGCTAAAAAAATACATGGTATGATTAAATTAAGAAAACATGCTTTTTATGTGGAAGTGTCACACCCTAGAGCTGGAATGAAAGTCTCCTCCACATATAGATTTGCTTTATAAGAAATAAAGGGGTGATGAGGGGCATTGCAAACACTGACTAGGGGTGCAGAAACTGTGATAGGCCATATTAAAAGATATATCTATATACAGAGATATATAAAATTGTTAAGGAACAAGTAAGATATAGCAAAGTGACTAAAGAAAGAGCACAAAAACATGAAAGCTGTGGCTAAACCCTTCTTGCAAATATTCATGTTCAATATTGCACTAAAAATTAATGAGGTAATGGAATGAAGGTAAGTGTAAAAGTTTCAAATGATGACATTTCCTGACAAGGTGATGTAGTTGGCTGTCAGATCATCTCACCAAACATTTGAAAAAACTTAACTTTAATAAATAAGATAGAAAATTCAGAATACTAAAAAGCAAGGTAAAGAGAACTGTCGTGTATTAAAGGTTTTCAAAAACACTCTTCCAAAGCTTTCCTTTAATTACCTGGTATAAGTGTACATATAAGTATTTTCATTAGCTTCTTCCAATACAATAAAATGATCACATTTTCATCCATAGCACAAGATATATTTGAAGGAAGGTTTCTGAACAACCTTTGATATAAGGAAGTACAGATTGCTAAATAGTGAAGTGGAGTGAAACCAAAATACATCACTTAAAGTGAGAGGCAGGAACTAGGATCACTGCTTAGGAGAGAGAACTAGGAGAAGAACAAAAGAAGGCGGCTAACTAAGTATGTGATTCTTAGCCATATGCTTTCTGTAAACAATTATGCCCCTTTATTGATTTTAATAAAGTATTCCCAATTTAAAAAAAAACCCACCCCTGCCACCTCTCACTTTATTTTTATAATGCATTTCAGAAAACACTGGCGTTACATCAAAAAACAAAAACTTAATAAAATTAAAAGAGGAAGTTACTCACACTGAATATTTCCTAGGAAAATTACGTAATTAGCTCTAAAATAATCTCACCAAACACACAAAGAGAAATTTAGCTT
Source organism: Buceros rhinoceros silvestris (assembly GCF_000710305.1). NCBI lineage: Eukaryota > Metazoa > Chordata > Aves > Bucerotiformes > Bucerotidae > Buceros > Buceros rhinoceros. The sequence continues at coordinate 19,107 of NW_010407638.1, read as the reverse complement.
TCAGTTGGACTAAACACTGTTTAGTGTTTAGCCAAGGAAGCCATATATTCTTATTTCTACTGCCACCTAGTGTATATTCGGGTTTTCTTCATCTAAGAAAATATTTACAACTGAAATTACACGGAAAATTTTAAAATGAAAGTAACAACAGCTTTTCATGCTCAAGATAAACTCTACACATCTTAACATGTTCAAATCTCAATGCTGCCTTTTTAAAGGAAACATTTTTATATTCCATCTGCTTTGAAGAGGTCTTTAGTATATGAAACACTAATTATGTACAAATATAGGCAATTCAGAAATACAACTGTCACCAAGTGGAATGCATTTCTTTTAGTATATGGCACTGAAACTGCATTACTGACTAGACATACTATTTTCAAATATCTCTAAAAGCTCCTTAATTCAAAGGGAGACAATGACTAGAATTTCACTCAGCTAAATTTAGACGTGCTGTTAGACACCTGTATCTCAGCTGGTCACACAAGATTACCTCTATGGTCAATGGAAAAAAGTAGATGTCTTCAGAGAACGAATAATTTACTTACATTTCCTAATTGTCTGAATAATTGTAATGGTTTTAAGCTTTAAACATCTACTTAAATATTCAAGAATCACACTGATCAGTGCAGCTGCAGAACAGTTGTAAAAATTTTTATAGAGTCAAGAACATGAATATCAACACTGCATTAAAATTCAGCCTACTGCTGGTCTGAAGAGGAGGGAGATACAACTAAGGAATTTCTTATAGAAGTTAAATATGCTTCAAAAAGTAGGCAGGAAGAAAGAAAAAAAAAAACTAAAGAAGGTATCTTAAATATTACTGGCTCTGTGTAGAGCTTTCAAGAGCTAATAAGGAAAAGTTCTGAGGAAAGGTGAAAGTACACTCAAGCTCCACATTTCAGTCACTATCCAGAAGGCAAAATACCAGGTGATACCATCAATTCATAATGCTCTTGTGCAACCTATTTAGTTCAAAACAGCATTTCCAACCAGTGACGTGAAAAGACTACCACTGCCTCTCTGAAACCAGCTGAATAAATTGAGTAATGCCAGCTCCATTTTTTTGTGTACTATTTTCCCAGAACCAGATTCTGGAATAGCAGGAACCTTGCCCTGTTTAGGAAACTGGGGCTAGAAAAGTAAAACCTACCCAAAATCAACAAGAAACCTGGAGAAGCATGAGACTTTAGAAATTTTAAAAAAAGCATGGACAGAATTACTTCCCTATTGAATTCTGTCTGTACCTCTGTTGAATTTTTGTGTTCTACCACTTTGAACTCTAACATAAGGCAATCCATCTTCATCCTTGCTATAGGAGGACTAAACCTATCCAGTTCAGCACAACTTGGGGCAATGGATTATAACACATCTCACGTGTCTAGATGAAAACTTCTAGTGTTTCATCTTCTTAAATATTTCCTCCTGTAACTGCAAATTACAGTATTTCTAGTCCCACTATGCTATGCTATACTCTGGAGCATTTTGCCTTACCACAACAACAAAAAAACCTATTAACTTTCATGAGACAGACAGAAGCTCAGCAGAAACATGGAAAAGACAGATGGAACAACAAAAACTTGGTAACTTAGCTTTAACACTATCTAAACTATTATACCACTACATCAATTCTGAAAATAAGCTGCAAAAGAGATCCTATTTACCTATTTAGCATAGCTTTCAGACAACCTGACAAATGATATTTTCCAAATACAGATAGAATACTTGACACTTTGGTTTCCTAATTCACAGTACTTCCCAGAATTGCTGGTAGAAGGTTTGACAGAAAAAGTAGCTGTAGAATGAAATTATCAGAAAAATTAGTCTACACAGAGCTGCTACTCTGTAGTGACATAAACCCACACTACTAGCCTAGAAAGGCTTTCTAAATTTTTAGGTAGATATCAAGATCTTCTCACGATACATAAAGGTCTTGGAAAGAGCAACAGCTTGTGACAATCAGGTATTTGACTTTCAGTTACAAAGCCACCTTGTCCTGCCTATGATCACGTATTTTGAGTAGTATCCTAAAGCTCACTAAAGAGCTTGCTCCTGCAACAGTCCGACATATTACTTCAGAAATCAGACTATCATCTATGTTTTGTTTAAATCGGGTGTAGAGTACAGACGTATGCAAAAAGCGTGAAAGAAATTCACCAGGATAAATCTGACAGCATCAGCTAGCCTAGTAATCTTAATGTGGATTCATAAGCTATGGTCACTTCCAAAGTATTTTACATAACAAAAAGCTCTCTGGTATACATAGGACACGTTTAACTATAAATGTTAGACAGACAGTGTTTACAAATGCTAGTTTCCTATATTAGAATACTTACTGCACTCACCTCAACTGAATGAAGTTTTTCATCATGGAGGTGAGGTGACCTTGGGTAAACATCAAGAAGATGAGGAGGCTCATCAATATGTACTCTTCTCATATGGTGTTTAAGAACATCTTTATAATCAAATGAATCAAAGTTAGTTTTCCACAGTAATATCTGTAAGAAGCCATCATATCAGTAAGTAATCAAAGCATATTTAGTGACCAAAACATAACTATTCAGTGAAGTCTGTTATTACTAATAGATCACATCAGAATGAGCCCGCTGTCATTACTTAGTCTGATCTCTACTACAACACAGGCACTTCCGAGTGTCTTGTATTTCAAGTTTAACAGATGTGGTTCAATCTACTAAAAAAAGTCTAAAAGAAGTCTCGATAACCATAAAATAAAGTACAGTCCGCTGGGACAAAAGTTTGCCAAGTTATTTTTCTGCCATATCAAGGGGTCATACACTATCAAATTTCTCTCCCTTATAAAGGTTTACAGGTCAAACAAGTTTGAGGAAACAGAAGAAATGAGTCTACAGAACTCTAAAGCACCTGGTTCCAGTGCTTTAGCAACAGAAATTTATTTTCTGAACCTTGCCCAACTACATTCAAGGTAGAAACCATATACAACAGCCACCCCACGAGCAAATGCAGACGTAAGGTAGTAGAATGCAGATGCAAGATAGCAGACTACCTTCTATCTGGCCTTATGGATAGGCCATGAAACCAAATCATAATGCACAATATCGCACACTGTCAAGAGTCACTAAACAATTTTATATGTAAGTAATTTAATTAAATTTACCACAAGTTTACATGATTTGTGTCATCTTTGTTACTGTAAGTGCTAAGAGAAAAAAGAAAATAAAAAAGGAAGTTTATAACACTTCAAAGATACCAGTTTCCAAAGTCTGAAGTTGAATTTGTTTCCTCTAATTTAGGAAACAGCTTTAAAGACAGGACCATGATCCGACTTAAAATTACTTGCCTGTCCAGCCAAAATTTTTTTAAAATCCATTAAATGTATTTTTCAGAAATTTATAAACTATACATAAGCAGCACAAATCACAGGTTTGCTCACAGAAATTCCAAGCAGACTAAATCACATTTTTAATGTACTCCTAAGTAGCTGCATTGTCGCAAGTTCATCTCAGGTTCAGCATCTGTGATTCACGATTCTGTTGAGTGGAAGACCCTAAATATACACTGGGAGACACACTACACCAATAAAGATGGACCCAAACTGATTCAGACAGTAGTATCAGTGAAAGCAGAATGTGTGGATCTCAGTACAAACTATATAAACCTGCCTCAGAACCTGGCACTTGCAGGGCAGTTAGGTGATAGATTAGTTGATTCACAGCAGCTCACTGAGGGAGGTCCTGCTCTCTTCAGTTGTGAAGTTCTTCTACCTCCATTGCCCAATCCAGTATAAAGTTACCCACATTTATGCAGCTTTCCCCTGTTTTTTCAGTCTAATTTTCTGCTGGTTTAGCAATTCAAACTGGCTCAACACTGAGTGTAAGCAAGGATATATAGGCAGGAGGCAGCAGAAGTAGGATCTTTCATCAGTGGTGAGCATCTGAGCAGCTTGAGCACTAAATGTGTTTCATTTTGCTCTAAAGGGGAAGGTCACGCCACTGCAGCTTCATCATTACAGATAAAAAAATAAATTAATAAGAATAAAGCCAGTATGAAGACATCTGTATATGCTTTGAGTGTCGCAACTACAGTGTAAAAGCAATAATGCACAACTCTAGAAAACTAGTTATTCCATAAGGAGTTATTTTCCTTTATGTCAATGCAGTCACCAGACACAGTAGTTGTCTCTTCTATATGGTAAGAACTGAATTAACAGCACAGACTGCTACCTTCCAAAGGAATAGGTATAAAGTAAAAGCTCTTATATCTTCCATGAAAGCAGATAAATAGTCATGTGCACATATAGCCAAGAAGTGTGAAGAGCATGAACTTCAGAACTTCACATATATGATGAGGTTTTTTTTGATTGAGGAAAGAAATAAAAGATTATTCAGTGCTTGTTTCAAATATGTAATGTGGTTCTGAACAAAGCTGTCAGCTGGCTCCAACCAGAAAGAAACTGGAAACTAGAGACAGAGATATTTGCTTTCCTTCTTTGACGGAGAAAAAAAACTCCAGATTTTATCTGTTGTTTGAGAATGTAATACGCGTACAGAGCAGGTAATCTGTGGTAATTTTAATGAATCAGCTGCCTCCAACTCATGCTGCGGACACACACTATCTTCTGGATGCTGCACAAGGGAAAGATGATAACACTTTTATGGCTAGCCCTTGCTCATCAGCTTGACATTGCCAATCTGTCAGCAGAACTCTTCAAATTAATACAGCCTACATTTACAGTAAGCCAATTTAATTCAATCAGTGACTCAAGAAAGAGGTCCCATAACTATTCTCCTGGCAGACCTCGAAGAGGGCTGTGGATAGGTCAGCAAAAAAGCATGTTTGTGGAGTACAGGTATATATACACCAAAAAAAAAAAAAAAAAATGGACACTGAGGAATAAACTTACCAGAGCTAAAGACAATGCATATGCAATTACCACACAATATTGAGCACTGCACATTTTGAAACTTGTAATACAAAGGTGAAAGTTGCAGCAAAATAAGTAGCCCTCTCCCACCTGAATGTTCATAAGAAAAAGTGAAAAGCTTCAACAGATAAAAATAGCCTTTCTGCAAGGTAAATAAAACCAGGATTCATTACTAGACCTACTATGACTACTTCAATTCCGCTGGAATGAAACTGGATGAGTCATCTTATAGATTTTTGCACTTACTCCATGATCCCATGTGCCACCATCTCTACACCATAAAGTCAGAGGAGGAGAAAGGCAATGACATGACTGTCAATCGGGGACACCAAATTCAAAGGAACCTTGCAATACGACAGGCATTCCCAGGGTATTGCTGGCATTTAATTGGGAGGTTGAGTTAGGCTTAATACTGTAGGTTCTTTTCATCACTGTAGCTACTCAAATGAACACTGTCATGTGACCTAGTTTAATACATGCACTTCATTTCCTCTCAAGTTAAGATATATCAGTTGTCATAAAATGCAAAAGAAAATACTCCTGAAAAATTCAGGATTACAGTTCAGGATTACCTAGGAATCAAAGTTTCATTTTGGAACCGAAAAATTCTCATAAAAAAGCCTTTAGTATGGAAATGAAGAGTCATGAGACTATTATTAGTCATTAGACTAGAGACTCAAAGAATAAACACCTTTTCCCATTTTTTTTTTTCCTGCTTGTAAGAAGCAGCGCCAAGACTTGCAGTTATTGGAAAAGTTAAAACATTAGCAAACTTCCAATAGTAATTTTACAAATGTCTTGTGATAGAAAGCAATTTTAATTTTTTTTCTTTGAGTCCTTTTGAGTCATTCTACCTAAAGCATTAAGTAAAAACCAGAAACAGACTATATATTTGCTAATAATACCGAAGGTTTTAATTGAGAAGTATTTATTATTTTCCAAGACTATCTCTGTTCCTATCTGAAACATTTAAAACTCCACAAAACAGAATATAAACATGATTTACAGTAAAATCAAGAGACCTTAATTTCTAGAGCATGGCTTTTCTATGTCTACGTTGAGCTTTTAGTATTTTATAACAAGAAATAATGAAAAAGACAAGATTAAGGAACATTTCGGACTGTGAAACTCTAAACCTTGAGCTACAAAAGTTCTTTCAAGATCTGACAGAGATGATTCCAAGCTTGACAGTATTTTTGTATTATGAGATTTATCACAGCAGATGAAGATTAATTATATGATTTGCTATTTCATTTAACTTTAACTGCTCAAATAACTTTTCCCTGTACAAAATCCAGTACTTTGCTGTTTCGCATATGTAAATTAGCAAAACTAACACAAGATTTTTTCCCCAGTTCTAGCCAAAGTTTTCCCAGTAGAACAACTTAATTCTTACAATTACAGAGTAGTGACTTAAAGAAGTGAAAACCTAATGGAGCATGTAGGTGTTAATACTGGTTGCAACGTCACTACTTTGTTGACACCGAATTGCAGCACTTGAAATATTTCTATTTAAAAAGCATTCATTTACTTTAATATGTAAAACAGAAATGGTTAGCATTGTGGTCTTCTCATTGAAGCATCCAATTGAAAGAAGTCAAGATAAATTTTTTTAAATGTGTTTATAATTTTTCTCTTCAAATTTAACTTTGGGCTAAACAAAGTCTGCGTAACACGCTGCTAGAGAGAACACATAACATGCTAATTACAATATGCTGACACGTGTCGTACTATATTTAAGTCCCATCCACTGTAACAAACATTAAAACATTTAATATGAAGAGACAATACCACAAACCTGAGCATCTGCTCCACCTGAGGCAAATTTTTCACCAGCTTTTGAAAAAGCCACAGAAAGTACAGGTCCCTGAAAAAAAAAATCATACAGTAAAATAACGCTATTACTGTAATAATGGTATTTTAATGCAGAGAGAAAAAACACATATGCCATTATCTAACATAGAATTTTCAATTTTAATAAATAAGGAGCAATTTAACTGCAGTAAAATCTTTGCAAAACAACTTGACTGAAGAGCTATATTAAAATTGATGCGTTTCCTTATGCACTTGTGACACTATGTATTAATACAACTCTTTGCTGTCCACTAAAGTTTAACTGCAAGCTGCAGTTAGATACAAAGGCATGATGGCATAAACGTTACTTCCCTTTTGAAAAGATACTGAATAATCTATTAAGATTTCCATTTAAATAGGATTATTGTATATACCTTGTGTCCATGAAGAGTGTAAATAAGTCTTCCTTCTAAGAGGTCCAAAATCTTAAGGGTACCATCGGTAGAAGCAGTGATGAGATAGTTACCAGAAGGATGGAATGATATACAATTAACCCCTGCTCTGTGAACTAATTTACAGAAGACAATATTCAAAGTCTGTAGATATCTAACAGAAAATGTACACTTCCTTTGATCTTTTCTACTTCCCGAAGAAGAATCTACTTCATTTAAGGAAAAAAAAAACAAACAACATGCTGGGGCATAGCAGACTCTCCAAAGCATTTGCTTAGTTCTGTTCTAAAATTTAAGAGAAGCATTCCAAAGGAATAATCAGGATTCGGTTGGATATTTATGGTTGCTAGACTACAAAAACATTACTTACAAAAAGCCAATGTGATCTGTTTGTCCCCCTCCCCCAGTAAGAAATGAAATTATATAATCTAGATAAATCACGTTTCATTGCAAAGAGCTCCATTCTAAAGAAAACACAACAAACTACATTGTTTTTACCTTTGTAGTGCTGCAGTAGCTTGTTCATTCGAACATCCCACAATTTCACCGTATGATTGGAACCTGCAGAAGCTATACACGTACCACTTGGGTCAAAATCCACAAAATTTGCAAATCTAAATTTAATTAATGAAAACAGATTAATTATGTGTTTCCATAGAAATATTTTGGTATAATATATACATATAAACCCCACAATATTAAGACTGAGTTGTCACAAACTGGTGTGGAATCCACATGTACAGAAACACTAATAAGGTATTGCAAGCAACAGAAATAAGTGTAAAAAACTAAGATGTGCATAATAAATCAGACTGTGTAATCCAGCTCTTGTTAAAAAGATAGTGTAATTGCCCCGATTCAAGCCTTCACAGTTTGTGTTGGAGTACAAAGTTCCTAGAAGGAAGTGCTGCAAAGAGTTTGTAAGCAGCAAGTAAAAAAATTCTGTCTAGCAGAATATATAGCTATAACAAACTTTTAATTTGGAAAAAGGATAGAGATGGCAGCTATTAAATCAGCAAATTTATAGCATATATATAAACGTTACTACCACAAGACATGAATTTATTCTCATCAAAATTATACATTTACATCTCTCCTCTCTTCTACTAGAACTTACCCTCCATAATCTAAGAAGCTATCAATACAAATTTTATTTCTTGTATCCCAGATCTTAACAGATTTATCCTCACTGCAAGATACTATTAGTCTTCCATCAGATGAATATCTGAAACATATGAGCATATACATTACTAAACAACTACCAGATCAGCATTAGAGATTACCAGATACTACCAGATCAGCATTAGAGTCATAAGTAGCAAACACCAGAACCAAGCAAGCCTGTGTGGAATAAAAATTTGTAGCATTCAAAGGACATTTGAATTTCTCATGTTTCTCGTGGAGTAATAAAACTGCCCCTGCTCTTCCCCCCTTCATTTCACAGTCAGCTACAATGAAAAACAGAGGCATAAGCAAGAGAAAGGGAGGTGGGGGTTGTGTGTGTGTTTGTAACAGCAGCCTAAGGTTGTCACTTCAGCTACCAAAGAGATTATTATAGAAAGCTATAGGCAAAAAGAAAAAGAGGACACAGTAGAACCTCACATTTGATTTTAACCTACATATATACTCTCCTGTGAGTTCTCACTAGACTTAAAAACTGTC
>NW_010407638.1:350-10224 GCF_000710305.1 Buceros rhinoceros silvestris | reverse complement strand
CAGCAGGAAATTCATAATTATTCCTAGACTAGGTTTGTAAACAATAAAATTGATTTGCCTATAGTTTCACCAATCATTATTATTTCTCGTACTGAACAATGGCACAAGGACATCAGAACACTGTTCAAGAACTTTCACATATGATTTCCTGGAGCTTTTATTTTTCTTTTCTATGATCAGATACTTTGGAACTTTGCAAGGATCTGCACTTCAGCGATGCTAAATTTCTTCCTCAAGAGGTTTAAATCAGGCCTCTCTTGACTGCAGATTTTCCATTAATATAGAGGAGAGAAATGAAAAAAAAATTGAAGAACAGTCTTTTGTCTTTGAAGGGCTGCCCTGCCTTTAAATAGAGTGTGAATCTTAACCTGCAGTATAAAAGCCATTTCTTTCACCTTTTCCAGTTACATAAGCGTAACTCATTTTGAATCATGACCATTCTTTTATGCCACTACTGTTACAAGAATAGTTGAGAAAACCCACACTGAGCACAATAAATCTAGAAGTGAATGCTGTAAAATAAGTTAATACAGCACAAAGTCATACAAGACTGGGGAAAGACAGAATGCTGACTGAAAATAAATACAGAAGACCCTATTTGTCCTTTAAAGGAATTAACACTCAGCAATAGATTTAATATGTGCGCACATTAACACAGAGCAAGCTTTCAGAATTCAGCTAGGAGATATATATAAAACAGGCGTACATAAGATTGATTTGTTAAAGTTTCACTGTTAATGATAGATATTCAAGTTTTCTCATTTCTTAGTTCTGCCCTGGAAAACAAGATTCTTTGTTAGGAGTTACGCTTCTCTGTAAAGAGGATAAAAACACTTACTTGGCACAGCGGACCCAATGAGTATGTTCAAATAGGCTAAACAGAAGGCGCTGATGTCGAACACTCCATATTTTTATTGATTTATCATTGGATGCTGAAACTATGAAGTGGCCATCATGCGAGAAGCTCACACTACGAACAGATGCTGTATGACCTTTCAGTACTGATGATTCTCCATAACTAGGAGAAAATAAGCAAGCAAACACAAACACCCACACAAACAAGACACAGAACACACTTACATTAAACTGAAAGAGTTTACAACTCCATAAAGTTAACACATTCAGAATCTTATCCAAATGAAAAAGCAACATGCAGAGGCTATCTTTAGTGTGGCAAATATTTTTTGCCTTATTTGAATATTATTAGGATAACAGACTTTAGAGTAATCGTATTTACAATATTAGGGAACAATGCGATTAACTAGCAGCATTAGCCTGCACATAGTATTTGAAAGAGAACTATATAATCTGATACAGTAATCTACAAAATCCTTAAAAATTAAAGTAACACCAGTGTTTCTAAGGTAATTCTGAATAGCTCATAATCACTGCTATTTGAGAAAAAGTCTAAAAAGGCAAGTCAATTAAAAATATTTTTTCCCCAAAATGCTGTTCCTTTGTCACTTGTGCAGCCATGCAATTCTTATTAAAGAAATAGATCCTTTAAACCAGAGAAATACTATCCAGCATAGTCCTACACACACGAAATTATGACCTCTGAACTGCTTTCTTTTGAAACTACAGAACATTCAGTAAAGAACTGTGTTGTTTGTGCCCCTCAATCTCTGTTTCAGTCAAAGCCCAGGTACATGGGAAGGAAAAAGAAACTTTTCTAGGGTCAAGACTCCAATATTCACATCACATATTAATGAAAGAGCCAGCATCTCTCAGTAATACTCACATGCAAGGAATCCATAGTCTGACAGTGCGATCTTGAGAAGCTGAAGCAAGTAGCTGCCCATCTGGTGAAAACTGTACACTGGTTACTGCTTCTGCATGGCCTACAAATCTGTAAGCTCTGCATCGTGTCTTCAGCTTCCACACCATAAAAGACCTATCCAAAGAGGAGGTAGCTGGCAAGAAATAAAAGATATTAGGTGTCTGCTGACTGTTATTAGAAAAATCAGAGCTAATGACTATATGGATTTGGATTCACCAGTTAACTTACTGGGTGTTGGGGGGATGGAGCAGTTACTAGGTTTTAATGGATACTCAGCCTGAGCAGAAGCCTGGCAGCCAACAGGCTTTTGGAAGGACATCAGAAGACTGAGAGGAGTAAAGCATAATTCTTAACGGGTACCTCCCTCACATGTTAAACTGGCTTATAAGTACTTTAAAATTATAGGAAGCCAAACATCATGCACATACCATTAAGTATGAATCCAGATTTGGAGTTACCAAATACTGAGAACAAGAGACAAATTCTTCAATGATCTCACTTTGATCTCTGAGATAGAATTTATTTTAAGCATCAAGGGTTTAGCTCTGAAAAGACAAGTCAACTTAAACTCCAGATATCATTTCTAATGCTTCAGATATCTACATTAAACTATCCAAATATGATAGTTTTATAATCCTATTTAATTATCAAATTTTTAATATTGACATTTGTCTAGTTCAAAACACAATGTAAAGTTGTCAATCTGATAATAGAAGATTAATTTTTTTTTTTTTTAAACAGTCACTTTGCAGTCAGACCATACTATGTACATTTGAGAAGGCAAACATAGCTTTTGCCAGAGCTTGATAATTTTCAGGAAACTATAAGCAGCAAAAGAAATGAGCAGTTGAATTAAACTGACAAGTGTGATATTACCTTAATCTCTAAGTGCTAGCATGCAGGACAGAAAAAAAGACAAGAGATTCACACTCCAAGCCCTCAGTTATAAAACTTCTACCCCTAGTGCAGAAAAGGAGGGAGAGGAAGAACAGGAACCTCCTGTAAGTTGAAGAGGACATGAAAAAGATGGCTCTTCCCTTCCCAACCTCTTTCAGGTATTAACACAGCACAAAGGAATGGAGTTTATTAGCACATGTCAAGGCAAGCCTCAAACAAAATATTAGACATTAAACTCGCTTTAGGGATTTGGAACAGAGATATTTTTACACCCAAAAGACTAGCTTCTGGTAAAAGATAGGGAACCAGACTATCTCTATGCCCATAGCAACAGGCCTAATTTTGACAGAAAAGTTAAAGACACTTAACATCCTCCTCCTTTTCGGAACTCTATTTTACATCACTCTTCCTAATTGTATTTGAGAGATTTCTTTTTTTCCCTTTGATCCAGAAAAATATGACCTAGAGTGGTATAAAACAGAAAGGAATAAGCTTTAGCAAGCTAAAATAGGATTTGAAGGCATCGTGTTGGAAACATGGAACAGACAAGATCGATTTTGAAGGTTTCAAATACAAATAATGCACAAACTACCAAGCATCTGTGGGATCTTATGAACTGTGAGAAGGCCATACCAGCCCTCTTTGCTTTCAGTTCTAAAAACTGAAGGAAATATTTTAAAACATGACAGGACTATAATTTAAGAGTTTGGTTACTTGTACCTTGCTCTCTCACAGGTGGATTATCCCAAGGTTAAGTAGGCACAAGCAGTCATCTGAAGATCTTTCCCTGGACCAGCCACAAGCGTCTTTCACCTTCTCCCTCTGTACTCCCTACACTTGCCCTCACTTTCACATCCTTAGGTAGGTTTCTCTTGGAAGCCACTCATTACGACATCTAAATGCTATTATTATCTCCCACGCTGCTGTTCCAGCCCAACCGACACCCCAGGGGCAATGGAAGGAAGAAGGTCAGGATCAGCACTGCAAAGGGTGAGTAACTGACAGACATCTCACAGAATTATCTTCCCAAGGCACACAGGTTGACTCTGTATCTGAACAGCATGGGAAAGGCATAAACCCAGACAGTGAAAGTCTAAGTCAAAACTTACTCTGTATCAGCTTTGGCCCCTGTCCTGCCAAGGAAACCAGGTCCCTTTACCATAAGCAAGATTCAGCCAAGTCAAGCTATTCACTGTTCAAGCAGGCTGACATCAGTTTTGGTGCATGTGGCCAGTGTCTAAGTATTTTGTTGTAGCAGTAAACGTTTTAACCTACCTAAGCATAGGTGCTAAATACAAGAGTCTATAGGGCAACAATGTTGCCAGCAATAATTTCCATTATCAATACTAATCCTAACAAGTTTTATGCTTGAAAAATATATTATCAAATACTTTATTTTCCTTTTATTCCCTTTTAAGGGATTTTGACTATTATATAACAATGTTTCTCCAATTTACTCAAGTATGGTATCTTAAGGATTGCTTCTTAATCCTTCACGCATTTTTCTCCCCTCAAGTTCACGTTGTCTGTGCAATTTAAGTGTTCAAAACGAGGGGAATGAGAATCTTCCAGAAAAGATCACACATGCGGTCCTACAGCAATGCAGACCAGACTCAGTTGATGTATTCTGTCAACACACAGTAAGCATGCTAGTATGCTACAGTCTGACTTTCAACCAGACCACCAGTAAATGGTCCACACCAGATCCTTCTAGGCTAAATTAAAATACTGGAACTAAACCAAAAGAAACGGAAGGTCCAGAAGAACTTTTGAGAAGTTCTCATTTGAGAACAGCTCTGTTGCACATGCTCCTCAGAAAACACACGACATAACCAGGACCATGTTTAGAGGTGAAAGATAACGCTTGTTCTTGCTGTAATAACATATTTGATCAATTACAAAATATAACTAGAAAGACAAAAGCTGAAAATTCACATGGAGATCACTCCGATATGCAATTTTGTCCGGTTTATAACCTTAGTGCCTTTTTTTTTAAATAAACATCAGTGCTTCTGTACACACCCAAGCACAGCCAACGCAGCTCTAGGTAATTGGCTTTTCTGGTGATGAGTCATAACAGAACTGAATATCCTCCAAAAAAAAAAAAAAAACTTGGCCTTATGCAAAGGCTGCATTTACACACTGCTTTGCTGCTGTTCTCAAATAGATAGCTGAGCTTCACATAGGCCATGAAAACTTTTATACGTTATTTGCAGTGAAACAATGTTCAATTTATAAGCTGTGAATATTGATGATTTCATCAATGATGATTTCATACATGCGTACATGCGAAGACACAAGTTGTTGTAATATGGAATTAGCATTACACTCCTGTTTCCCTGTATACCTCAGTAGTGACCACAAGTTGTGCAAAAGATTAGAAGACACATACTGAGCCAGGCTTTAACAGGTAGATGTACCCCATAGTCACACTTACACACACACAAATAGTGAAGCATCTCCAATATAATTAACTCACTCAGCGCGAGAATTACAGGTCAGATGGAGTACAGGGCTGTGCATGTGATGTGTGTGCAAACATGCAACCACCACCAAAAAATCCACACACTCTGCAGGAACCCTGCAAATCTCAGTGTGATAATGTGCAGCATCACAATACAAACACATTTAAGAGTGATTTGCAAGATATCCTTGGAGGAAAACAGTTTATTAATTAAATCTCTCAAGGGAACCAATCTGAAATTGTAAGCACAGTAGATAAATTACAAGGAACTTTAATTCCTCCCATCAGTTCAAGTTCATGGCAGTTTTTATTGTCTACTGTATGTACTTAAGCCAGTGGAAGAGAATTGAAAAGAGTCAGCACACAAGCCAACATTTAATTATCATTCTGGATTTTATTATTTCAAAAGAAACCCCAAAGCCCTCCCACATTTATTCAGTGTTAACTTTACATTCAATTTATTTTGAATCACTTAAAATCAGTAGTTTAAAATATATATGTGTTCCCCAAAGTTTAACAAAATATAAAAATCTTTCAAAGTTCATATTTTCCAGAAACCTGTACACACTGAAAAACACAACTAGACTGAAGTATTTCTGTAGAATTGCTGCAACTCAGTTCAAAATTAGTGGAAGTCAAAACGGCAAGCTTTTCTTTCTTCTCTCTTTCTCTCTCATTCTCTAGCCTCTTCTCCTCCCCCTTCCTTTTTACTTTAGGGCCAGGTTATTTACTTTTGGGTTTTTTTCCTTTTAGTTTTTAAATAACCTCAAAAACAGAATGAGAGGTGGTGGGGAGAAGAAGGATGGGTTTCAATATATACAGAGAGAATAACTTTTCAAACTTTAGGAGGCTCATTTAGACTTATTGCTTAAATAGATAAGGAACACTTTGAATGTCAGTTTTAACACGAAGGCAGTTCTCTATACATGAAATGTAGTTTTTGCCAAGTCTTAAAAAAGTTAATTTTATAAAAGTTGCATAGTCTATATTCATGCCATTTAATTACTTTCATCTGAGGAAACATGCATTGCATATACAACTGATGCTCCTCCATGTAGGAGAACCCAGGCCTTTTTTCTGTCTACACCAAGCTTTTCACAAAAGTGCATATTTTGTGTAATTCATTATTTTACATAATTTATGGCCCCAGTATGTAATGACTGGCTGCCTTTCAAAATTTGATAAATTGGTCATAACTTGTAGGTGTACAAAAGAATTCTATGCTGCAGGGTAGAAGTGAATTTTTCAGGAATGACTCCCTTATATAGTAAAGAAGTTCACTTTTTCAAAAAAAACCCCACCAAAGTAAAAAATAGTACAGTAAAAAAAATGCAAGCAACTTTCTAAAAATAAGTTAAGACTTAATCTGTGCCACACAGTGGCAAGCATTTTTAGCATGATTCAATGCTTATATCCAGCTCAAAATTTTCTTTTTCTGTTCCCTTTCTATCTTAGCCTGCTTCCACCGAAATCCTTCAACTCTTTAAAACCATTAACACTCAAGAATATGTCTTAATTTACTTTTGCTTTATTATTGGCAAATCTTCAAGTTTCGCTTGCTCCCTTTTAGCCTTTCTACCTGCTAACACCTGCAGCAAATGCACACCTACTACATTGCTCAAGTATCCAGATTTTTAATGCTCACTGGCTCAAGTTCCTACCCACCAGCCCCATGTCAAGAATTACTATACTGTGGCTTCTGAAGAACATTTATCACTTCAGTTAAAGGAACCAAAGAAGCTGGAATGCCTGAAACATTAATAAGTGTTCAACTTAAATCATATAAAAGCTAAAAAAAACCCCAGATACATTGTGTACTTGAAAAAAAAAATCTTGTGTATCTATCACATCTACTGTCCATAATCACACTCAAAACAGATTAGTGACATAATTCAAGAATCAATACTCTTTAAAACTCAGCATAACAGGATACAGAAAACCATCGAAGTAAGTTGTTCTGAACCACCTAAACAAGCCTTGCTTCCTCCAAGCTGTCCTTTGCCTTTTCAACTGCTCTCACTTCTGGAACTTCAGCTTCCCAACCTCACCCGGGGTCTCCCATGGTCCTGTTGCAACTACAAAGAGGCAGCATATGCTGCATAATTTCAAAACTCTACCTAAGGCTGACACATGGCAGTTGCTACCAAAATATATATAACATAAAACAAAAAAACCTCACACAAAAAAACCAACCCAGCCAAGTTTTCCTGTGTCTTCTTCCCCTACTCTGCTGACAGACAAAAAAAAAAAGCTATAGTACAGTCAGTTAAGCTATGTGTCCCTAGGATTCCAACCAACATTGAAAAGCTAACACAGAGACAATGTAAATATTAAACGTACAGCTAAGAAACCATAGCTAGTGCAATTCTGTGCTTTCTTTCCTTCTATATTACCTTTAAACAGAATTCTTACTCGTAACCATCCCTACTTCTTCCCATTTGTAGTACCACCAGCATGTCCTTTGTTCCACTGCTACCACACTCCTCTTTAAATCTGTGAGAGCTCCTGACTCATCCTCACGAGGTAAATTTTTCAGAATAGGCACAACACTGCAAAGCAGTGCCAAAGCCCATTGACTAAAAACCCTTCCTTTTCTTCAATGTAGTTGTCACCTTGAAACCCTTAAGAGCATGCAAATTCCCAGAAAACTCCACATCGATACAAGGTTTAAGTTGTCAATGTCAATTCAATCACATGCCATTGTAGC
This sequence comes from Buceros rhinoceros silvestris, assembly GCF_000710305.1. Lineage (NCBI taxonomy): Eukaryota > Metazoa > Chordata > Aves > Bucerotiformes > Bucerotidae > Buceros > Buceros rhinoceros. The sequence continues at coordinate 2,376 of NW_010407638.1, read as the reverse complement.
TTTACTTCGGGTGTTAGATACATGTGTTACCATGTTTCAGCAACATAGGGCAGTTAATTCCACTTGAAGAACCTTAACTTTCACTGCTGTAAGTAAAGATTCTTGACTTTCATGTAACATTATCTTGCAGGTTTAATGTATATTTTGTTTAAAGGAAAAAAAAATCCCTCCTCAGTCCACTCAAAAGTCTGTTTTACCATAATCAAGGCAAACCAAAGTAAGAAAATAATGGATCAAAATTTTACAAAAATATAAGGCATTAGATCTGTATTTAACATTTTAGAAACTAAACCCCAGTATTTACTTTTGCTTTCCATACAGTTCACCACAGAAGATAAAACTTCTATACCACTACAGATGTGTCTGAAGAGACATTCCAAGGTATAGCAACAGTTGGTTGTATCCACTCACGCATGTAAAAACCTTGGAGATCTCTGTCCATTCGATTCGTACTACCAGCAGTGATTATTTCTCAAACTTCCAAATCTGATTTTTATCTGCAGCATTACAAATTCTCATCTCTACATCAGCATGCCCCCCAGTTGTACGATAAGCAGTAAGGCACTTCCCCGAATGAGGATGATAAATAGTCCCATCTTCTTTGAAATGCCATATAATAATTTCTGGGATAGGAGCTCCATCTTTCGGGCAGTTCCTCATACCTATGATGTCCTCGTGCTCAGGGACTTCAGCACATAGCTCAGTTACAGAGTTAAACCTGATTTCCTTATTTGAGGTGTATTCAAAAAATTGATTGCCTCCCTGACCATGACATCCAAAGAGAGAAAGGTGAGCCCCAGTAGGGTGATGTTCTGGTAAGACGTAGTCAAGGCATTCTGAAGCTATTCCTGCACTGCGGATAGCACCATGCCAGCCAGGACGATCTTCTGGTACGTGCAACTCGGCAAACACATTTTTTAAATACCACTTAAAACTCTTACATTTCAAACGCTCTCTTAGTATCTTCCTTTCAGAAATGTCTCCATAGTTCTCTTTTCTTGCTGAAGGGTTTCTGTTGTAAAAGTGCTCTTTGTACTCATCCATCCACACCTCAGCAGCACGTGCCGTGTTCTGAAGGAAATTTGGTCTAGCGTAGGGTGCACGCTTTGGAAACACATGGCCTACATGGGAGCACGGATGAATTTCCAGCATGCCTCCACACTGCCAAACCCTAAATGATAATTCTAAGTTCTCCCCTCCCCAAACATCCATTCCTGTATCATATGTACCCAGGTACTCAAAATACTTCTTGCTGACAGCAAACAAGCCACCAGCCATAGTTGGAGATCTGATTGGGTCCGTTTCAGATTTGCGCCTGAGACGTTCGTGTTTAGGGACCGAGTGCCACTGGAATGTCAGCCGCCAGTCAAAACCCCCAATCATGGGCTCTGCTGTTTGCATGTAGTATTCAAATGTTTTCCAGTCAATGGTGTCAATGACAGGACAAACAATAACAGTCTCGTTTTCGGCAATCCTCTGGAGCAGTGGTTCTAGCCAACCAGAGACACATTCACAGTGACAGTCCAGAAACGTTAGGACATCTCCAGTAGCAAAGGTAGCACCAATTAAGCGTGCACGAACCAAGCCTTCTCGTTTGTTGGTTCTTATCAAACGAACTCTTTCCAGACTGCTTATGTACTTTTCAAGTTCAGCCTTCAAATACACTTTATCACTCAAGTCATCCACCAGTATAATTTCTTTCAGAAGCACTGAAGGTGATGTTTCAAGAACACTATGTATCGTCCGCAGCAACGTTGACCAGGCTTCATTGTAAAAAGCAATTACAACAGACGTTGTGGGCAGCCTTCTGTAGTTGTAAGATTTACTTTTACAGCCACTGAGTCGATTATCTTCAATGTGCCGGTGGAGAGAGATTTTATCACTCAAAAAAATATTAATTGCATACTTCTCAATCAGCTCTTCTTCCTGTTTTTTTTCCTCAGGGCTCAGCTGCAGGCGAGAAGGCTTACCCCATTCTCCTGGGGCATTAGGATCAGGCGGGGACTTGTCATAAACTGGACGAGCC
>NW_010407638.1:0-253 GCF_000710305.1 Buceros rhinoceros silvestris | reverse complement strand
AAAGTGGGCGGAGCCAAATCCACAGCCTCTTCTGCTCTGTCAGAGAAGCGCCTCTCCCATTTTCCTTTGGTGATGCTCTCTCCCGAGAAGGAGGCACCGAAGGAAGAAACCGACAGCTCGACAACGAAGTAAGCGATTGTCAAGAAGCCGAGAAACACGCAGCTTTTGCGCACCCACGTCCATCTTCTCGTCAGACGGATCCTCATCGCTGGCGACTAAAAGCAGACCCTAGCAGAGAGGAGCTCCGCGAACT
>NW_010407637.1:6881-10228 GCF_000710305.1 Buceros rhinoceros silvestris | reverse complement strand
GACGAGCACTGCTGGAGGCCGCCCCGAGGGTGGTGAGCCTTTGCTAGCCTCTTTTCCTCTCCATTCCTTGTCTCCCTCCTTCGATCTTCTCTGCTTTCCTACACCAACGTTCTAGTTAGTGCTAATGCCAAACCACCGCTGCCGAAACCGTTTGATGTCGCCTAAATACTTTATCCGATCCCCACACAGGGCTTAGCCAGTGTTATCCAGCCAATTTGTTTGCATAAAGTCGTGTTATTTTGTTTGAGTCATCGGTGTGACTCTGCTGGCTTTGTGGTTCTGCCAAGCAGAGATTGGCTGCTTAATTGGTAACACCTGTCAGAGCATCACCAAGATTCACCTCCTGGCTACCCACCGTCTGGGGCAGGACACACTATAACTCTACCAGTACAGGAAAAGGCCAGGCAGTGCTGTAATGGCTTCCAACCGCTCTGCGGTTCTTCCAGAGGAGGCAGGCTAATTTCTATCTGAACAATCCATTAAAAAGAAGATGTAAAACAAAAATTACTTTTATCTGGGCTGAATTCTCCTAAAAGAGGGAGCCATGCTTTGTTAGTTAGTTAGGTGCCTAATGGTTGGTAGGTATATGCTCCGTAGTCTCCTCATTCTTTCCAGAGTGATGGTCTTTTCTCTGAGTTGGACCTTGGTCCAGTAAAGCCTGTGTTACAGTAACCCAGGATTTTCATAGGTACTGTAATCCTTACTACAGTTTGTGTTGCTGTCCCGTTCCAGAAATACCTGCTTTGGTGGGGTGGATAAACGTGATCCTGGGCACGTTTGTCAGGCTACACCTCTAGTTTCTGCATCCTGTGATACAGGAACATAATATTACTATGACTAATGCCGCTGCCATTGCCTTAGCTATAACTACACCAAAATCCACTATAAAGGAGCATCCACAACAGGCCCAATATTGCACAAACTGTGTAAGATAATGACCGTAATCTGCACAGGGATTCATCTTCTTTATATAGACAAAAACGGTTGTGCACAGTGGTAGGTCCTTGTAAATTCCAAAAAGAGTGAGAATTAAAGTGTCTAATGTTTAAATTACATTAAAATTAAATTTAAATTAAATTATGTAGAAGTTTATAAAGTTTAAATTTGATCACAGGCAATGAATGGATTCCAGGTACTTCCCTCTCCTGCGATAATAAGTGTGCATAATACTGTACTTCAGAGTCTCTGTGCAAGAAAAACATTCCTAAGCCAAGGCTGTATAACAAACTGCAGTCCTAGTTCATCACACAGGTAAAATATCCAAATGTAAAACACATGAGGCAAATAATAAGGTATTTAAGACTCGTTCTGAAGATACAGGCATTATCAATGATACTTTTGATGGTGTTCTGGTTCACTGGAAAGGCTCTGGAGGCACGTACCATTGGATTACCTCCTCTTGTGACAGAGCAGCACATGCTCAGCTGTACTGTATCACATTTGGATCAGCTATAAGACCAAATAGCAACTAAAAGCCAAATGCCTAGATGAGAGGTTAGGTTCACACCTAACTTCACTACACACTTTTGAGTCTGGGCCAAGCACAAACTAGAATAAATTAGTTTGCCAAATTTTTTTCCAGATCCAGCCCAAGGAAGTAGAAACTGGCACAAGACCTGAAAAAAACAGCAGGATTTTCACCATTTGGATGCAGAAAGTTTATCTACCAATTAATCCTGGATTTGCCATGGATTTGAACTTTGAAAGATAACCAAACATGGCAGGATTGTGCATTTGTTTCCCCACCTTCTACATTTCAACATGCAATGGACTATGTTTCAGTCCGCAAAAATTTGAACCAATTGCTCTGCTTTGTATCTGTAACTGATTTTGCTTCTAACCTCCTGAAAACAAAACTAAGCTCAGCTACCAATCTTCCTGGGCTGATGTAAAAGCCCACAAAATTACATCTGGTTTCTCTCACTCAGAGCTCGCGTCTATCTTCATGGAAATTGAGGTGAAGCTTCACTAAGTGGTGGCTGAGCCCTGGCCCAGGCTGGAAGGGATCGTCTGCAAAGTCTCCGTCTGATGGTGATTTATTTCTTTGCACCATCTGGCGGTTCTTTAGACCAAGTGCAACAGCAGTTCACCAAGTTGCCTCGCTCAGTGTGTCGGCGGTGACGCAGTGGCTCACAGCCTAGCTCGCAAACGACCTTTTGCAGATAATGCGTATAGATGGCACCTGTCACCACAGCAGTGGATAGTCTAGAATGACACAAATCTCTCTGGTATGGCAGAAATCCTGCTTTTCATTTCAGGTTGCTACACCATCGTCCTGATCACAGGCCTCTTCACAAAAGCATGCGGAGAGTAAAAAAATGAAGACTGACAGAACTGTATTTATAAGAGGAAAAATAATTCAGTCAAGGCTTAACAAGTGCTTTAATCAGGATATTCTATAAAGCCTGCCAGAAGTATGTGCCAACTAATAACAACTTTTGACCCTGATTTTTGGCTTCGTTGACTCTTGGCACTCAACATGCTGGCTCAGCACTCCAATGAAGCAGACCAATTGGATCAGATTGTATTAAGTGCTTTTGGAGGAGGACAGCCATCATCGTTAGATGATTAAAAAATCTTAGGCTCAGAAGTGGTGTAACAAATGCATGTTGAACTATTCCACTATAGAGTGCAGGTCATGGGATAGCTTAAGGAATTGAGGAAAAGAAACAGTTGCATGTGTATCCCCATGGGAATATGTGACATTACAGAACTAGTGATGTCTTCACTCCCTGCTTATAAATCCTGGAGATGGTGACTGTAGTGAAATGGTTTAAACTGTTGAAAACAGCAACTACAAATGCAGCTGATTAGACAAGTACTGCAAACTCTTGCCAGATGCTGAATGCTGCTCAGTTAAAACCTGGACTAACTCCACCAAAACTGGTGGAGAAACTGGGAGCTAAGAGAGTTTCTTCGACCCAGAGTCATGTCCTTCTTGTACTTTATGTTATATTGAAATAACAAGGTACTGTATCTCGACACTTCGGAAAACTTTGTTTTTATGACTCGAGTAATTTCTGCACACTCTGATGGTCTCTGGAGGTGTAGAAATTGGCCATAATGCTGGTGGGACCTGTCCTTGAAGAGTATTCCCTGTGCAAAGGGCACAGCTCTCAGAATGATGGCATATGGCTAGTGTCCCTGATACAAGAGCTGCCTCAGGGAAGCAGACCAGTGAGACTACTGAAGCTGTTGTTAGACTGCTCTGACTATGATGGGTATAAACAATAGCCCCCAGACAGCCCAAAGCTGCCAGAAAGTTCAGAACAAGGCTCTTCCTTGTCCTCTGCTCTCTTCTCTACACCTGCATCCACATGACTGCAGTAAATGAAGGCTTGCTCTCT